>NW_026729343.1:0-93510 GCF_030272615.1 Cryptomeria japonica
GTTCGGAGGGAAGGAAGGTCGATCCATTAGATAGTACCAGCCCACACCCCCGGATGGATAATCCCATTAACCGGGCAGGGTCCCATCCTTTACACGGTAGTGAAGTTCACCCCCAGGCAATAGCATGACAGCCTGCCTACCCTCTAACATTCTTTGGCCGGAGTAATGCTTCTTTTTCAGCTGGACCGAGGGAATAGCTAGTCGATGCCGCCGCCGGAAGGTGTTAACTCACCCGGGCCATCCATCCAGAAGTACGAAGAGAAGGATTGTTCGGAAGCCCCAGGCCCAGGCAATATAGATAGGATGCATGGGGTTGGGTGGGCTCCTACTAATATTAATATATGATGGCTGGATGGAACTCAACGAGGAGTATGGCTGGAGAGAATTCCCCTCCTTCTTCTAGTTGTTCCCCGCCTACACCTCCTAATCGGAAGTCAATCCCTGTTGCGGGTTCCAACTCCCCACCCTACACTGCGAGAAAGAGATCGAGATTAACTATTTAGCTCAAACAACAGTTCTCGACAGAACTGTTCTTTCTAAACATTCAAGCATGGCCCTCTGCTTCGGCATCTGCATCAGGGAGCCCTAATCTGATCAGGGAGTTGCTAGTTTCTTAGTTATTAGTTTCTCCATCCATCCTTTGTTTCTGTGCTGTCGATCCAGTCTGTGCTGTCGATCCAGGAGTGAAACCGGTGGCTTGATAGGGATGGGGGCAAAAGAAATAACATCCGCTGGCCCTACCCTCTCTCTGTTCTATAATTAGTCCCTACCCTAGGAAGGTGGTGATTAGGGGGTGTGGGCAACACGAAATAGCCTAACGAGCCGGGAACTTCCGGATGGAAGGAAGTAAACTAGTTCAACTCCTTCATATGAACACCCTCGGTCCTTCATTCACAACATCAATCCTAACTTCCCGGGTCAATAATAGCTAGTCTTCATCGCTGCCATCCCACAAACCGGTCGAGCATTCTTTCTTTCCTGCTAACAGCTTCACCCCCGGTAGGATGTTCTATCCTTACAGACGTTATATCGGGCCATAGCTTCCAACGGCATCTAGCTCCTCACCCCCGGTAGGGGTAGGCTAGGATGGGAGGGAGATAAAGGTAGTTCCCTAGTCCTACCACACGGAGGAAGGCAACAAGTAACAAAGCAGGGAGCAGGCTTAGCCGGGGCACAGTAGAAAACAAAGCAGCAGGGAGCCCGCCATCCACCCCCAGGAAGGCAACGAAGGAGAAAGCAAGTATCCTAGTTGTAGCCGGAGAGTCCTACCACAGGGTGAAGCCATCGAGAAGTAGGATATCCAGAAGTTACTAACGTCGATACCGGTTGGATAGAAGTTGACTCCATCCGGCTGGCCAAACAAAACAACAATATAAGGTGAGAGGCAAGGAGACAGGAAAGGAGTTCCATCCAGCCACCAGGGTAGCTCGAACAATCCAATGAAGCCGGGTGGGTAACCTGAGCTGGACCATCCTTGTTTTATTGTCCGTCCGCTGGCCAAACAAAATAGAAGCCTAACCGGGGGTGTGGCCGATGGACAGTGGGAGAAATAGTGGTAATGAAGGCTGCTATAACTGGTGTTCAGTGAAGGCTGAGTGAAAGCTTGAACAAACTCGGTAGGGTAGTCCGCTCCTCCCTTTCTCTCCTTCACCCCCGCGCCCTGCTAACATCATAGCTAAACCAAACGACCTTACGCCCTATTATCAGATTATTCCCCTCAAATTCTATGGGGTTGAGGGGCCATAGCTAACTCGGTAGTCTAACAAGGATCCGACATCCCGAGAACAAGAACGAGAAAGAAGGCCCGCCCCGTATAGAAGTGAACAAATTGATTTCTATCCCATCCAAACAAAATGAGCCCTACTATTCTAATGGGCAGGATGTTTCTCGCCTAACTTAAACTAAATATACCGTGGGTGAGGGAGGGAAATAATAGCCATCTTGTCCTCAGGGGGTACTCAACTATATTCCGGAAGGAAGGAATTCAATTCAACCGGTTCAATCAGTCAATCAGCAGGAAGGAAGCTAACACGAACAAAAGTTCTCCATCCCACCGGCTCCAGTCCAGTTCGTTTAGCTTTCTAGAGAGGGCAACCCGGCATGCAGAAGGATTTTTCGGCTATCCGGAGTTGAATTACATTACTATAAGGTAGGTAGGTAGGTTCATTCCATCCTTTTTTATTGATTGTATGGCCCCGATCGATTGTTCGGAAGGTTACTTCTCGGAATTCAACCACTCAAATATAGGAAGGGCAACCGGTGGTGCGGGGCCAACGGCACTATGATACCTTCCCATTACCCGGGGGTGGGGGATGGACTAACGAGTTCCCCAGGAAGTATAGTTGTTCAACATCCGGTCATTAATTATCTCGGATATTTCTTTTCCTTTCTTTCTCCAACGAGGAGAAGTAAACTAGTTCAACCTTTCTCGAACTCGAGATCTCCCCCAGCTTGACTGGAGAGCAATGTTACCAGGGGGTGTGGGCAAGCGGGTGGGAGCGGAACTTAGGCATCGTTTCCTATTGCCGGCCATCTCCTGTCCTAATACCTGTTGGATTGGCCTAACATTCGGGTTGTCTTTCCTGCTAACAACTGGGTCATTCCATCCTTAACTTGTTCTAATGGTCAACTGATTCCCCGGGGCCACCCCTAGATTAGATTCTGAAGGATCATATCTGTAGGGTTGACGTAGCGTTGGGTTTATACCTTACTGGCAGGCTGGGTTGATCAGGACCTTACTGGGTGGGCAGGACCTTACCGCCTGAAAGGACCCTTCGCTACGCTCGCTCAGGTTATGTTTTCTATATTCCGTTACTGGTGGTTTAACAACGGGATCTGCTATTGAATATGATGAATATGGGGTAGCTTGAGATACGAATGATCCACCTATGGATATGGATCGGGATCTCCAACTAGTGGCTTTGGATCTTATACTCAATTTGCATATGCATCTGGTGGAATTAGAACTGCACCCTATCCCGCTGCCCATCCTACAGTAAGAATAACCCGTGTTTAAGTCTACTTATGGGTCAAACCACGCCAACTCATTATTTGGACCTAAAACCCACTGATTGGTCATTTTACAGAGCACTGTGCTGCTGCTCCTATTCGGCAGAATAGGAGGAGGGCAGGAAGAAGAACACGTTTTGCCTAAGTAAATGGCCGTTCAACTGATGCTTCCTTCTTACCTTCCCTTACGCTTACTACAAGGGGTGCTACCTTTACCCTGGCCCCCGGCTCTGGAGATGGATCTCGAGAAATTGTCATGGTATATCTAGATCTTTATCTGGCGCCGGAGGATCCGCTGCTGGATCAGCTCCAACCGGCTTCCTTTGCTACGGGTGCTTAAGGATCTCGATTCAAAACTACTGGATTTGGAGCTAAACGAACCGGGTCAATTGCTTCGGGGTCGGATTCAACTACTGCTCTTGCTTCCTCTACTGAGTCATCAAGTTAATAATATAGGCAAATTGGTTTTTCCAATGCTCCTACCTGCGTCTTTCGCTCCGTCTGCTTATGGTTCATTGGCAAAGTCGATGAGGTAAAGTTATCATCTCGATTAACCGTATATAGATCTGCTTCACCCGGAACTCAATCTACCTTCCCCACTGCTTTGGCCCCTGCATATGTATTTGCAACTGGAGGCTTCTTTGGCATAAGAGAAAAAAGTAGAGTCTATAGTCCCAGATCCGGAGCCAATTTGAGTCCCAATTCCAGTTGAACCCGTCGATTACCCATAACCAGTAAATGATTCCCGTAGTGAGAGTGAAAGCACCCGTCGAAGAACCCGCATAAGCACCCATTGATTAATAACTAACATATGGGGAAAAGTAAACGGCAGCTCGTTTCATATCCCGATGTGGATTCACCAACGTCATCTGAGCGCGCATCCCTTTCATTTCTAGTGCCATAACCAGCTTTCCTTCGCCCTGTTCCAAGTGGAGTTCCAGATGGAGTGCCCGCATCAATAGCACCATCAAAGGTAGCAGATCATCTAATAATAGCCAGCCGCGGATAAAGCAACAGACTCAGTGCCCATATTCATAAGCCCTTCCATTTTGATATCGATTTCGAAAGCCATAGCTCGTTTTGGATCCTTCAGTTCGGGAGGGAAAGGCAGCTAAGGCAGAGGGAGCAGAGAGAGATACAAATCCAATCGCAAAACCATAATAAGGTAGCAGCAACAACCCCCAACCAAAGCGGGCACAACGGGTTTCTAAATTGTAAGCTAATAGGGCGGACACAACAGCTAGATCTAAAGCTGGTAGAGTGGCTACTGATACAGCTACAATGGCCACATGCAATATATCCGTAAGTCCAGCCACTGGTCCAATTATGGTGTTGCGCTTGCTTATTATGATCCAATAGCATGCTTGGCTAATGATGGTAAGTCCAGGGCGTAGCTCGCTCAAGGTTCGGAACCAGGAGTCCAATGCACGTGGGAGTTCGCCTTCGTATGATGCAAGAGACCAGGCAAAGAAAGTGAAAGGACCAGCTTATAGTTGAATAATAGTCATTTTTGAGTTTTCACCCGCACCACTAGTTTTAGCAGCATACGAGCCAATGCCAATTCCAAACTCACCAATAGCGAAGGTTAGCACTTGTCCCCCGTAGGGGGGCAGGGAAGATGCATTTGATTAAGTTGACCTCATTGACCCGGAACCACCATCAGCGGACCCTGTGGAAGCAGAGGCAGATGCAGATCGAGTTGTTCCACCAGCATTTCGCCCAGCGTCCCTTCTTGTCCTAGCGTATTTCCTTCGCTCAGTAGTTCCAGTCCCATCTCCTTAGCCATAGCCTGTTCTAGTTTTGAAGCCCGTTGTTATAGAGGCATAGCCTATTTCATATCCAATTATTCCAGAAGCAAATATAGATTGAGCCCCAGTAGCTAGGGTAAAGCTAGTGGTTTACCTACTGGTCTCAGCTTACCTTCGTTCGGATCCTATCCGGCATAGTCAGTCCCACCAATGAGAGTTCCTGATCCAGTCAATTGAGTTGAATAAATTGAAGTAGCTTGGTCAGCACTGATAGCCCACTATAGATATTAGGGCATAGGTTGCACTTGGTTCCTGTTTGGTTCCAAATTGGTATCCCTCCCTAAAGAAACTAATTACCATCGTCGTCAGCACCTTCTTTCGCACATTATACCTGGCACGCCTCGTTGCGTTACCAGCTCCAATCGGGCGCCGTACCTATCCTTGCTTCCGCCGATCGTACTCCTTTCCTATAAATGAACCCTAACAACAAGGAATACAGTTTTGATTGATGACTGATCTTGCCATAACAAAGCAAACAAAGCAGGAATACAGATTTGAAAGACTTGATCTTGATGGATTTTTTTTTGGTTTGGGACTAATTTGATTGATGACTGATCTTGCAAAACAAGAAGATTGATTACTGATCTTGCCTGATTTATGATGATCTCCCACAAAAGCAGCACAGGCAGTTATTGGAGCAAAGTCAGCAGAGTCAAGGGCGATGGAGACCTAGAGATCGAGAGCTTGTGCCAAGGGGCCTAGGTCTTTAGATCTCCATATTGGACTGACCAGGTCGAACCATATTCCAATGAAGATCCAGTTTACCTAATTGAACATTAAACAACAGTAAATGATCCGGCATAGGCAGAGGTTGGTAGAACAAAGGTAACAGCACCCTTCAGTAGCAGCATTTGAACCAATTGATTCGTAAGCCGTTGAAGCACACGTTGATCGAGCTGATTCAAAAGTTGATCCCACAGCAAAGGTTTAAGTCCCATCCGCAGTTACCCAAGTAAAAGCTTCAGCGGGCATTAGGACAGAGGCATAACTTTTGAGTGTCCAGCCTCACACATACATTCTTTTCTACGGGGTTTAAGGTCCGGATCCTCTAGTCGGAGATCCCAGTTCCTGTTGATCTGCTAGCATAGGTAGTAAAGGCAAAGGCATAACCCACCTACACATAGGGGAGAGGTAGCAGTAGCCTTTTCACCAGCAGAAGAGCCACCAGGACCGGCAGCTCCAATTCCAGTTTCTAGTGGTTCCACGGCTTTTTGACGCGTGACATTATGATCTTAACATGCTTTGATGATCTGGATATTCGGTGAAATATTGACATGCTTCGATCCTTGCACAGGCATATAAATCTTTACGCTCCCACCACCTAGGTTCGAGATCGAGATACAGTAGCTGTTCGAGCAGATTAACCAGCGGACGATCCGGCTTTTGTTTTACCCTTAACCCATTGGAGATCCAGATCTACCAGCAGGGACGGAGGCAGAGTCAATAGAGGCAGTTGATCACGCAGATGTATTTGATCATGATCGAGAACAGGTATGCTGTTTCTTCCTCTGCGACCTTTGCTTCTGGTTCAAATGCTTTCGCTGGTGCTAGTGCTTAATCAACGAGGTAAACTAGCTTTGGATCTGCTGGTGCTACCTTAGCTACTGGTGGTACCTCTACCTCTGCTGCTAGCTATGGGACTGGAGAATCGAAAAGTGGTAATGGAACTTCTGAGTTTCGATATCGATCTGGTTCAGATGCTGCCTTTCCTATCTCTCCTACCTTTGTCTCTCCTGTTACTGATGCTGGTTCCTGTGCTTCTATCGCCTTTTATGTTAGTTCACGTCAAATGGCTCTGCTCTTGCTTCCTCTCCTGACTATATAGCAGCCTATCCTGCTGGTCTTGGTCTCGATCGGGTGTACAAATGATCGGCCCCCTACTATTCTATGGGCGCCCTACTATTCTAAAGGGGAGTGCATCGTATATAAGTCAAAGTGCATTTCTCTCTGATCTTTCCACCGCCTATAGATAGTAGGGGCACCGCCTATAGATAGTAGGGCATACCAATTCTCGTTCGGCCCTACGGGCGAAAACTCAAGTGACGTTATAACTTAGTGCAAAAGCCAAAATTGAGGGAGCAAGAGTAATAACCAAACTTAAGAGATCAACCATGAAATATCCAATTAGTCGTTTTGTCACACTTTACCGCTTTTTTCTCTTTATCTCACCGTCGTTTCATAGCCCTACTGCTAACCGAAGTCGCTTTCTTAGCAGCCGTTCCGGTATTAACACTAAGGAGTTTATAAAGAGCTTTATTGATAACGAAAATTGAGATCCTTCCTCAGTAGTTCTCGGTTCTGATCCCGTAGGCGGTTTCTTTTCTAAGTTATGCTAGGCATAGGAGTCGAGCTCGAAAGAATGGCTCAATTAGAGAAGGAGGGGATGTCTTATCGGCTTAGCTTAAAGCTTTAGAAAACCCGTCGTTTCGAGCATGTATTCCCTAACGTAGCCGACCCAACTAATCTCAAGGCTGCCCTGCCTACTCGGTGAAGATTATATACGTTTAATGGGTGGGAACTCTAGGGTGGCGAATAGTAGGGGTTAAAATTCTATACGTAACATGCCCCCGCCCCCTACTATCTATCACGATTGGGAAGGAGAGGTTGCGCGTAGGGGGATCACGGAGAACTCTAGTCTATAGTTGACGGCCCCTACGGAGGTTGGGGTGGGTGGGAGGAGACGGGGCCAGAGTATATACGTAACATGGGAACTATAGTCCCACCCAACCCTGGAATTAGAGTCGTACGATTAGTTGGAGGGCTGCTATTATAGAAGCTAGCAGGCTGATGCCATGGCAGGCGAGAAAGAATAGTAGGGGTGGGTGGCTTCCCCTACAATTCTATGGGCCTGTTGGCATGTTACGTATAGAACTCGACGATCCTAAGATGAAGACTTCGCCCTTCAAATATTCAACTCTTTACTCGACATTATGGCGTTTCAAAATGTCCTAAAGTCGACATTATAGTGCGTTTATAGTTCGATAGCCCGGCCTATTCTAAAGGCAGTCGACGATTCTATACTACACATGCCAACTTTGTTACTCTAGCAGGCGTACATTAATGACGGGTGGGTGGTCGCCCCCCTCACCTTCATTCCATTCAGATGAGGGCCTATAGTTCTAGTGGGCTGGGAGGAAGATTAGTTGCCGGGGCTCCCCCTACCCCTACCCCTACCCCTACCAATAGAATAAATCGTTCCCGCTGCTTGTCAATTAATATAACCCGGCTATAACTGCTTGCCGCCCCAGCCGGGGCCGCTGCTTATTTTTGAGAAGAATAGAAAGTTTTCGTTTCCATCCGTTCCGTATCCACTTTTGCAAAGTTTCCATAGCCCGGGAAGACAAACTTTTCATTTCTACGTAAAAGCATTGGTCTATCCATAGCTTCATCCTCCCCGGCTACTATAGAAAGAATGTAGGGTTAGGGACTACTGGCCCTACTATTCTAAGGGGACCGGATGGCGAGAATCAATTATATACGCCTGTGGGGAACCTATAGCCTCCCACCCACCCTGCATGGGGGGCATAGTTGCCGTACCCATGAGAAGAGTAGGGCAAGCTGATTAATTGGGGTGGGTGGGAGGAGGCTATGGGGGCTGCAGTCAAGCCCTCAAATTCTATGGGACTGATGCCCTCGATTCTAGCAGGCTGATTAACAACTATAACTCCCACCAACTATCCCCCTACAATTCTATGGGAGGAGGGCTAGCAAGCTGATTAATTAACCACACCCTGGCGAATAGTAGGGCGGCTGGTAGCCCTGGCGAATAGTAGGGGCCCTGCCGGGGCGTTCTCACCCATACGATTCATTTTTTTGGATAGTAATTGCCAGGTTCCCGGGGGGCCTAGTCCCCCCCCACCCTGGGAGGGAATAGTCTAGTTCCGGTTGGTCGGTCTCGCTAATATGTGGCTAGTCCTGATGCTCCAAATGCAGTCTTGGTACTCCAATTCGTTATGCATTTGATGCTCCAACTCCAATAGCTGCTGCCGGTAAGGAGAGCTTAGAAATAGGGTTCTACTAGAGTTGGGAACTCGGGTTGAAAACAACTACGCTTGTGAATGAAGTGAGTTATGCGTCTGCGGGTACAACCGCTTACTAGGGATTCGATTCTTCCTATTCGATTTCTCTCTAACCCGGCTTTCTAACTTCTCCAATTGCTAGTCCCTTTAATCGATTTCTCAATCAAAATTGAGTTGGGTTTCTGTATATATAGGGCGATCCGATCCGGCTATAGTGGGGTAGGGCTGATCCTGCTAGTGCTGTTTCCGGTGCACCAGGATGGAATGACTCTCTCGTAAGCCTCGGGAAAAACACCTCTATCGTTAGTGTTGGTTCGACCCCGACCCAACCATGGGAAGGATGGAGTAAACGAAGCTCCTGCGAATGATTCGAGTTGACCGGGGCTTTATCCGAGTGTTGCACCTGCTGCTTCATAACTAATTGGTTTAGTCCTACCCGTTTTCAGCTAATAGCTTTTTCATCCTGCTATTCCATTTCTTTCCGATGAAGCAAGCTGTTTCAAAGCTCTACCTTCTCATGCTGCTGGGTCTGCTCTCAATCATCAAATAACTGCTCTTGCGTTTCATTCTTACGCGGGCGGGATTCTAGTTCTAGTTTAGAAAACATGTTCTTAACGTTAGTCAGTCTTACTATAGATAGCGCTTCCTTACTTAGAGAAGGAGGTTTGGAAAAGCAATACTGACCGGTTCGGCAAAACCCAAACTATGTGGTCCGGAAGCAGGGTGAGATCTGCCCTACTATTCTAAAGGGGGTGGGTGATACATACATATAGGGTTTAATCTATAGCAGCTAGTGGGAAGGAATGAATTAGTAGAGGGAAGAACGGTTCTTAGTAGAGTGGGCGTTGGGTGAATTAGTCACCCACCCACCGGCCCTTCAATATTCCGAATATAGAATAGATTGGGAGGGAGTCTTAGTGGGAATAGGAGGGAGGGGCAGTCAATTCCGCAGGGTACCCTTTATCAATTCAAATTGCCCTCTGCCCCAGCCCTTTCATTTATTTAGAAATTCAAACTGATAAATCCTGGCCCCCATATAAATTCGATTGAGTAGGAATCCAATAGGAAAAGCCCCACAGTTATAGTTCCCGTGCCCTATATATGCTAGTTTTTGTTCTCGGAAACATTATCAGAAGTTTCAACATTATCGCGAGGTTAGCCCTCATGCATGCAGGGTGGGTGGGCCCTCTACTATTCGCGAAGGGCGTGGACTCATCTGAACAAAGTCTCCTCCTTCGAAGCTAAATAGTTCTAGAAAACTCGAGCATGCAGCATGGGGGTATAGTTCCCTCCCACCCGGGAACGCCCTATATAGGGTTGGGTGGGAACGCCCTCAACCACAATTCGGAACTATAACCCCCCCAAGTCGCCCTCACTAGAGCCCCCCCCCCACCCGGGATGAGATTTTGTTTCAGTTGGTGAATTCGTTTTACGATAGTGATCTGATAAGGCCTTTAACGAGAGGAAGCAATCGTTGGTTCGCCGTCAGCAATAGGCAGCGGGGAATCCCTTTTATTCCGATCTTTACTCGCCTCGAAAGCCGATTGAATAATGAAGGTGGGTGGGAGGGCTCTCAGACAGGACAGGAGGGATCTATTTCCAACGAATATAGCGGCAGTTAGTCAACTTAAAAACTACCCACCTTGCAGTGATGGTCAAAACCGGTCGGATGAACTAAACTCCCCGCCGAGAAGACATCGGAAGAACGTTGCTACCCGCATCCGCCCCGTTTCTCCCCGCTTTGTTGGAGACATCCACCTTAGAATCATGCTTTCGCGACAGTGAGATACAGCCCTACCTTTATAGTACTGCGATTCATGGACCTGCGCCACCTTTCCTAGCTAGATCCCTGCCCTTGGGGCGCCCGCCTACCCTATATATCTACACAACGGGTGCTGGTTGTCCAAGTGAATTCGTCTGTGTTTTCCCGAGCAAGCACATGCCAGCAAGTTGGACTTTTGCCCCTACTCTATAATGGGGCCCCTACCCTATCCCCCGTCTCATTTATATATGGTGCCTGCTCATAGCGCCCTGTTCGTAGTGCCGGGATGGGGAAGAAATGGCCGATCCTGCCGTCGATCCCCTTCTACATCCAACCCAGTTAGATCAAACTCATAGGAAGTTTATCCTGCTTACTGGCCGGATCAGCTCCACATATCTATTTCCCCCCCAAAAAAAGTAAGTCATGCTCGTGCTCACTCATTAATTCTCCGTACAAGCATACTTCTCAACCATACGTCATTGATTCCGGATATTGATTCCGGAACCAGCACTGATAACTAATTCCCAAACCCCAGCTCGCTCAATTCTGTTTCCGCCGCACCCTCCCAACCGAGCAAGAACGATAGTAGAGTATGATTGCGCTCCCACCCGGACACCCCTCTTGAAAGAAAGGCCGCCAGCTGTTAGCTGCCGTTCCTCATTGTCGACATTCCCATTGTAGAGTAGGGGCCTTGAACCGATGGAATCTCTTGAACCAACAGGATTAGCTCTCGCCCCTACCAGTGGGCCGACAGTGCTGGCACTATAGAGGATAGGGCCTGCCCCCGAATTACGGGTTTTAGCCGCCCCTCCGAATTCACAGATCTATCCAATAAATAAAGGGAAGTGTTACTTCGTCCGATCTCTTCCGTTGAACCGGTTGTTGGCCTGCGAGAGGAAGTAACGTCAATGAAGGGATCAGACGTTACAACGTCGATTTGGAACATGCATGTTCACTATAGATAGATCCCAACTTTTTCTCGCTCCGGCGCGGAAGGAATAACAGCATTAGCAGATGATCCGAATTGGGAGGCCTTCTTTTATTCCACCCACCCTGCATGGGGAGCAAAGGGGTATGGCCACTTGCCCTGCTCCGAACGTAGCCGTTCGCCGGGCTAAGGTATTGGGGGCGTTTGTCTGTTCTGGAACACGGAACAAAACCGATGCCCATAGAATAGTAGGGGCTCCTGATGGCCACCGCTAAAGCATCCTCCTCAGCCGGAGGGTTCAGGCGAGACTGGATAAATTGCTTATGGAATCCCACCTTTCCTATCCGTATTGAATGTTGACCGTTCGGCTTGGTACCATACCTCCTTTATTGCACCTGATTCGCTCGAGCACATATCCTATTTGATCCTACCCACCGTTCTTTCGGAGAGTGGACACGAGGTTAGCCATTAGAAATGCAAGGTGAACCAAATTCTATATAATAATGGCGTTCGGTGAGCTAGTGACTGCTGCTGGGAAAGGAGCTTAATCATTATATAGAATTTAGCTCTCGAAAACAAGCACAGGAGTGTGGGTTGGTACAAGGCATACCAACGCATGGAGGAATGCACGCATTGGATAATGGAATGCACACAATTGCGTGGAGCATCCCTTCCATTGCTTGCTTTGTTCCGACATCCATCCGACCCGACATACCTACTATCTACCTATTCTGGATTTGACACAGCCGCGGTCGAAACACATTCATACAACGTAAGACAATAAATATTGAAGAGAGATCAGGACCAGATTCTGAGGCCACTTTAGAAGTTAGTTCCAAGCTTGTGGGTGCCCATAGATAGTAGGGGCTCCCACCTTATTGATGGGTTTATTCTCATCAATCGGAAAAAGAAAGATGCGAAAGTCTTGCCGGCCCCACCGTCTCCAAACATTGATGATTTCTGACGAGGCCTTTTCCCAAGATATTTGGTGTGGTGGGTGGAGGGAATCTAGTCACTATCTATGACTGAACTCCGGTGCACATGACTGAGCTCCAGGTGTATACAATTATGGCGACTCAGGGGGAGTCAACAATTGTTGGACTCGGATCATTAGTAGCCAACTCAGGTATTTCAGTAGCCCCCCTATAGATAGTAGGGCTATGCGGATTCAGCTATCATCATCCCGAGGGGCTTTTTCCGCATCATTGCGCTCCCCCTACTATATAAGCTCCCCCTCTCTCTATAAGGCAAGCGAGTTGTGGACCCGAGAATGTGCTGAGAGCGTTCGTCTACAAGCCTATCCACAACCCTTATTCCTGCATCGGAAAATAAAGAGGGGAGTTCAGAGTACCACCCTTGATTGCTCAACTGACAGCTCACCCAATTTGTTCCCTGGTTCCTAATAGTTCTAAAAAAGGTGCGCTTATCCCCCATATATGATAATCCGAAGGAATCTTCCCCGGGCATGTTTAGTGCACTCCAACCCTGTCGGAAGAAAATAAGTAGCCTAACGGGTGTTTCATCGGCACATTGCCACCCGCTAATTCAATTGATCCGCTCTCTAAAGCGTTCCCGTTCGTCTCATTAGTGCCTCCGGTCAGAAGGTGATAGCGCTGTAGATCGGCCCTTTAGTCGATAGTTGAGGGAACGAGCAAGGCCCTACTATCTAGAGGGACCCGGCTCCACCTCTCGTTTTCTAAGGTGTATTACTATGGCTAGTCCCCTACTATCTATAGGCCGGCCATAGATGACTTGCAACCATGGAGCAATGGTGCAACCATGAAGGAAGGGTTGGACAGCATCCTTAGTTGAATAGCCAGATAAAACCGGACGTGAAAACGGTTTAAGCAACCAATGGGGTGTGCTTCCCATGGATTCGTGCCTCCCGTCTTAGTTTATCCCTCCCGGTCCCTCCTTCCGGGTTAAGCGAGCAGGTGGGAGTTTTGCCCTACTATTCTCAACTTAATATTCCCACCCTCCCCAAATTGAAGAGTAATTGAATAAAGGGTGGAACATAGAGATGGATGTAAAACCCTTCAAATAGAAAGATAGGTTCAGAGGTATTGCCCCCCACCCTGCTTCCCCACACAGAAATTATCGACCCTCCCACCCCCCTACTATAGTTTAGTTGAGAGGATAGGGCGGAGAAAAATTGGTTCAGCCACTCCCGGATAGTTCAGCTACGGATAATAGATCGTTTCGACCAGCCCTCCGCCGATTAGAGAAGGCCCCTATCCATCCATAATGGGGCACTCGCCCCGCCCCTTCTCTCGATTCATATGGTTCAATGTCGTGGATAACAGCAAGCGCCGGCCAGATCCCTCGCTTTTCGAGAGAGTAGGGAATCGAGTAGGGCCGACATCTAGTTCGGATCACTCGCCTTTAGAAATAGTAGGGCCCACCCCAATTAATCAGCTTGTGGCGAGTACGGTTCCGAGTCGATCTTTTCAGTTCCCAAATTGAGCCATTCGGGCCCTATCCAAACTCTCCCTGGGCTGGGGAATAGAGAGGCACCCACTTTCCTCCGGCCTTCTCGCGTTGGATCGTTCCGCCCCTACTAGAACTATTCTAGAGGCTGTTGAAAGGCACATTTCCAGTTATATCGAGGGCGGCCCTACTATCTATATGGCGTCTGATTGAGAAGACAGCCCAACAATATCTTAAGGTAGAGAAGAGTTCGTTGGAATTCGATCAATCCGGTCTATAGGCGTGTGATTGATTGTATCACTCCCCCCCACTCCTTTCGCCTTTCGCAGATATAGGTAGTAGGGGGCAGATATAGGTAGTAGGGGCCCTACTCCTCTAGAACGGGAGATCAGGTAGTTGGAATTATATACGTGATACAATCCATCACAGATTTGAAAGGCCCCCCACCCCTATCTTCTCTCCTAACTCCACTGTTGGGGTCCCCCCCCTACTCCATATCCCCCCCGGCATATAGCTCTCTCCACTCAATATCTCCCTGCCCATAGAATAGTAGGGGCCCACCCTGCAGGGCTATGATCCAATGTGAGAAAGGGGGGACGTTGATCACATTTATGGAAGCTTGGATTGGAGTGATTCATGTGACGCATATAGATCTAGCCGCGAGTCTAGATCTAGCCACGAGTCTAGAGCTGTGTAAGCTTGGATTGGAGTGATTCATGTGTAGCATAGAGATCTAGCCGCGAATCTAGATTAGGGGTGGCCGATGAAGAGGCTGTTACGTATAGAATCCCATCTCATCCAACCACCCCCCCCCCACCCCCCTATTATAGTTGAGTTGGCGTTTAGTGCCGGGGTGATGAGCGGAGTGGACCGATCGTTTTCTTCCTGCTCTCCTTATTGGTACATGGTAGCTCAGAACCAGCTACAATTCCCACCCTGCTTCCCCAACTATCTCTTCCCACCCATCCCATGGGCAATCTGGTGGTAGCTCAGAACTAGAATTGGCACAATAGCTGACCTGCCTGCGCCCATTAGTGATTGGGGAGGGGCAGGATTCGAATTCGTCCATAGATATACGTGATCTGAGGAATTGAAAATACTCGATCCGGGCAACTAGATAGAGTAGGCAAAAGGTTTGGCAGAATCTCAACGTCGAAGAGCCTCCATTGGCCTGCGGGTTCTATCTTCATTTACTTTTATCCCTCTCGCCCCCCCTCTTATATATAGTTGGAGGAAGGGCCTCGGATCCTAATCGATACCCTGAAACACCTCCGGCCGTTAATACTATGACAATATAGTGAGCCAAATTTTGATAGTTCCGGCAGGCCCCCCCGCTACTAGAATTGTGTTGCCTGGTGATTTGGAACACTTCGAGATGCCTTCGGGAAATGAATAATATATTGCCAGGGGCCCCAGTAGCCGATAGGTTTCTATTGAGCTATAGAAAATGCAATGAATCATGTTTGCCTATCTCAATGCGCAATATAGTTATCCCAGAAGCATGGGAACGAATCCGGTGGGGGTGAGAAAGAATTGGGTGGGCTCAATAATTGAGGCCCAGGTAGATTACTGAAGAATGAAAGGTACGCCCGGAGGGATGCATATGAAGAGCCTGAACCCATGGAGTGAATCTTGTAGTTCGATATTCTGTTGGTTCTTAACGAACCTGCTTAATTGCCTCTCCTTTTCGCCATGAGAAAGAGTTGAAGCTGTCATGTACCGCAGTCGAGAGGCAGCAGTGAGTGAGAAGAACCAGGGCCCCTCGCATTCTGAGCCCCGGGATGCCTTCATCCTCCCACAACTATCTCCGTACTATATCCTCCACCATAGAATAGTAGGGGCCCACCCCGGCAACGGCTAATCTCCCACCCTTCATTAATTACCCCCCAGCCGAATTGTAGGGGGCTGGGGGGGTGGGAACGGCTGGAGGAGGCGGCTGGGACTGCTCGAACGGCTAACTATCGAGTGGTTAATTAATGAAGGGTGGATGATAGTTGGCATGTTACGTATAGGAGAAGAGGAATCATCGCTACCAATCTATTCTAAACCGTCTAATTCCGGGAAGCAGGGTGGGAAACTAGAGTTCTTATTTTAGCCCCCTACTATTCTCAAGGGCCCCCTACAATTCTAATGGGGCGTCATTAATTGACTGATTAATGGCAGTGGGAAACTAGCCGTTCCTTATTCTAGCTCGATTCGCTAACTAGAATTGCTCGATTCTAGAACTATTTTAGCAGGAGGAGGGTGGGTGGGAAGATATAGTTGGGTGGGCGGGAGGAGGCTATGGGGCGTCATTAATTGACTGCTCGCCCTACAATTCGGACCCTATAATCCCCTCCCACCCGGGCCCCCTACAATTCTATGGGGCTGATTAATTAATTCGGGTCCCTGCTTCTTCTCTCCCAGCTTCATCCGGCATCGGCTATCCGATCCCTCCCCTGAAGTCATTGATCGATCTAAGGTGGCGTGGCTCAAAATTCCGTTCATCAGCAGCCCGGAATTGAGCTCCTCGCAGTCATGAGAAAGAACCCCTTACAAATAGTAGGGCGGTCATTCAAAGCCTTCTTCATCCCATGAGCGCCTTGATCCGCTTCTATCCGTGCCCCTTCTATAAGTAACCCGGAATCAAGACCAATAGTAATGGCTCCATTCCCAGCCTATCCCCAGTCAAGCTTTCAGTGGCTTGACGAACGGCTTATTTGGTTTGGAAAGAAATCGAGAGGCGGCCAAGCCCCTACAATTCTATGGCGACCAGAGTTCATCGTGATTAGTGCTTCAGAAGACCGGACTTCCCCGTAGGGGTGGCTCCGGTACGAGAAAGGGGATCGCAGTCAGATTTGAGCTGCATTCCCACAATAATTGCAAATAATCTACCTCTGCCATTAATTCTGCAGGGTGATAAGCCCCTGGCGAATTGTAGGGGCCCTCCCCCCCGCCCATTAGAAGAGTAGGGCACCCACCCCAAGCTATATTTTCTCGGGGGCCCCCATGCACACTGCCATTAATCAGTACCATAGAATTGTAGGGAATCCGTTCATTAATTAACCTGCTAGAGTAAGCTAGCCCTCCTCCTGCTAAAATAGTTCTAGAATCGAGCAATAATATGAAAGAAGGGCGCCCACCCACCCTTATTCTCATGCCCGGGTGTTCATAGGAATGGCAATAGAACCCCCCAATCCCATAGAATTTGAGGGGCATTAATTAACCTGCTAGAAGAACCAATTAATCAGTTCATTAATCCGCCCTCATAGCCTCCTCCTCCCACCCACAACTAACTTATTGGAGGGGGGGGGGGAGGGGGGGGGGAATCAGCTTGCAATTAATTCTAGTTGCTAGCCCTACTATTCTAAGGGGCTAGAATAAGTGGGAGGAGAGTTGGTGGAGGAGAGTTGCTAAGTTGGATGATGTTTCGACAGATGCATGCCAACTATATTCCCCCTCCCAGTCCCAAGGCGGAGAAAAGCATCAAAAGAAGAAGAGGAGTCGACCGACCTTCAATGCTTTGCCGGGAGAGGAGAATCAGTCGAATAGGAATCATAGTTACTAATACGTAATTGAGATAGAATGCTCCATTCCGAAGGAGATGGCCATATCTTGTGGTGCTAGAACGATTTCCAACTCATAATGACACGAGTTGCCCCGGTAGTTTGGTGCGATGAATCAAATGCTTGTCCAACTCTGAGTGAGCTGCTTTCATCCCCGACCTTTATTCCCACCTTATTCTAGCGAGCTGATTAATTAACCATAGAATTTGAGGGGCCCTGGCTACCACCCGAGTTTCAGTTTCATCATCATTAGCAGCAGCTATAGCAAAGGCAGTTAAGGCAGAGGCACCACCTGCACCTGCCGGTGAAAAGCTTCTACCTCTGCTGCCTTTCTAGCGTCACCGTGCCCATAAGTGGATTTTCAGCTTCTTTCCGACTGAACCATACTAGCTCCAACCCATGAATCCATGTCTCCACCTTCCGCCCCAGGAGGTACTTTCTCGGTTCTATTATCACTTTCTTTTCTAACTGATAGCAAATCTGAATCCGAAACAGACCCTGACCACTTGGTAGGCTATACCTATTAACGGGACTTACCAACCAATTACAAGGTGAAGCGTTCATCGGTCAAATGAATGCTAAATTACCTCAATTTGATCGGTAGTTTGTGTTGAAAATGAAACTGAATAAAACCTAATTATCCTAATACAATTATTAAAGAAGGTGTATTACGACGTTTCTATACGTAATACACTATTCTACTGGGTAGGCCTAAACTAGGTCATGAAATGGCTCAAATGCGACCACTCCCCGCCCTTCGCCCCCCCCCCACCCCCCCCAATAATAATTGTAGATTATTGTAGGGGGCTAGAAGAACAATTCTAGTTGCTAGAATAAGCGGCAATCAATAGAACCCCCCACCCTGCTGCCCCACACACGCCCTTCAAATAGTAGGGCCACCCTGCTTCATAATGTGCCCCTTAGAATAGTAGGGGCCACCCTAGTTTTGCTTCATCAGAATAATGTGCTCTGGCAAATAGATAATACCACCCTCTTTATTAATCAGCCTGCCCATAGAATTGTAGGGGGGCATCAGCCTGCCCATAGAATTGTAGGGGGGCATTAGCCTGCCCATAGAATTGTAGGGGGCTGGGGGTTTATTAATGAACGCCCTACTATTTTATAGGCCCTCAAATTCGGCTGGTACTGCAGTCAAGCCCTACAATTCTATGGAGTGGGCCCCTACTATTCTATGGTGGAGGAGATAGTTAGTGGATTATGCGCCTGGAACTGCCTCTGTATCTGCTTCTGAGTCTCGATATGGACATGGGTCAACTGGTTATGGGTAAACGTGTGCTTCAACGACTGAACCGGAGAAGGAGGAGGGGCTGGATCAACAGGTTCTTAAGCTCGTACCTTTGCCTCTGCTACTGATAGCTATGAGTCTTGTGCCTATGCTACTGGTGCTCCTAGTTCAGGTGCTTGCAAAGTTGATGCTGTTTTTTGAAGGTGCTGGTCCCGCTTGCTTCGGTGCTTCCATATTAGTGAGCTACTGGTATAGGTGCTGCTAATGGTGCATCTGGATAAGCTACAGTTACCTCTGCTACTGCTGCTATGGGTGCTGCTTAAACTGATGGAACCGTGCGAAGGCCCCCTTATTAATGTACTTAGCTAGCCCTTCCCCTACAATTCGGCTGGGGGTAGGGGCCCCCCACCCTGCTGCCCCACACACAAGCATGGAACGTTACTTTCCTTCCTTCGGAACACCCTCCCCGGCACCGACACTAGCACTTTGTTCGGATGTGGTCGACCAACTTTTCTACCAATTAATCTACCTCCCCCCGGCCGGGCTAGCAGGCCCCCATAGAATTGTAGGAATTAACCCACCCCCCCCGCCCAATTCTATGGAAGGAAAGAAAGAATTTTTGCCCCGAGAACCCCCCCTACTATTTGTAAGGGCCTCCCACCGTACTATAGTTCCCACATGAATGCACACCCTTTCCTATAGTTTTGCTTCCCACCCACCAACCCTGGCGAATAGTAGGGGCCCCATGAACACCCGTAAATAGTTGGAGGTCCCCTGCATGCAGGGGGGCGAAAGCTCCAACCAAGGTGGGGTTGAGCGGAGATCGATGGATGTGGAAAGGTCCTATGCGTTCTCGGGGCTTTCGATTGTCTTGGAACTCAATGCATGAACCGGGGGTGGCGGATAGCTGTACTCGAAAAGAAGGTCTTGGTATGGGCTCATCACCGCCTAACGATCGATCTGACAAACCATCCATTCTCCAAGCGAACCATTCTAGGGGGCCCTTTAGAATAGTAGGGCGAGTTCAGTTACCAAGCAAGAGCTTTGATAGTGGTAGTGTCCCGCTGCCCTCCGGTTGTCTCCCACCTTTGGCGGAGTTCTCGGGATTAAACAAATGAATCTACTCTTCACAGCTCCCCTCCTCCCTTTCAATGTTGAGGCCTGTAGTCGAGTGACCGAGCAGAGGCAGTCTTCATAGTCCCCCTTCTTTCTATCTAAGTATTAAGATCCATGGCTCGAGTTAACATATTGTATTTGGTGGCCTTGCCCAACTATTGAAAGCCGCCCCTTATTCTCAACTCAAATAGTTGGGAACTACCTCTATAGTTGGAGATGGCGATTCTATACGTAACATGCCCAATGCAGGGTGTTCATAGGGAATAATATAGTGAAAGCTCTGTAATTTGGGGCGGGCCCCCCTCCCCCTCCCCCTCTCAATTCTATTTAAGTCTTTTATCCGATGTTACTTTGAAGCATATTCCGTATGGAATCAATCTGGTCTTTGAAAACAAAACTGCTCCGGGGTGTTCATAGGGGGCCATATTGTTGAATGGCTGTCAACGTCGAAGGGGGGGATCTTAGAGAAACTATAGGCATTGATCATTTTGAAAGCGGACTACGGGGTTGAAAACAACTCTTGGGGTGGGTGGGAGGTAGGAGATCGGGTGGGTGGGAAGCTATAGTTCGGGTGGGAAGGAATTCTACGTCACTTTAACCCCCATGCCGTGACCCGATGATTGATCATCGGGTCATGTATTGACAAGACGATATTCTAGACGATGGACGTTATATCATCACGAGTTGAGTTGAACCAGCGGCATGTACTCTTTTTTAATATGCCCTCGATCTCTAAGAACTGGGTGGTAACGAATCGGTAACTGAGGGTAATAATATCACCAGATTGACGAGAGGGTTAGGTCGAACTGGGTTGGGGTATCCGTTACTATAGCATTCACCCGGGTTAAACCAGGTTGGGTCGCTTTCGGTCGGCTTTAGCACTGTCGAGCATGAACCCCGGCCCGGCCAACTATAGTTCCCTCCCACCCTGCATTGGGAGAGATGAAGAAATAGCCCTACTCTAGATAGTGGTGTTTTACCCCGCCGAGCGGACTAAGCTCCGACCTCGATCAACTCGCTCACCTAAGCAGTGTTAATGAACGGCGCATCCATCTCCATTTGGACGAGTGAGTTAAACGGCAAAAAACTTTCTGTTCATCGAAGGAATCAATCGGGCTTTTATTCATCTAACTGCCGGCACTCCAAACAAGATCACGGATTAGAGCTAGATTCTACTGATGTGGGATAATCCCCCGTAGGGCCCCCTATCAATTCTATGGGGCTGATTAATGGCAGTGGGAGGGACTATAGTTGCGATCGATTCCCCTTTGATCATCCTGGCCTTTTTTGGAAAACTCTCATAGCTCATAGTTCCCGCTTCTATAATGGGGCCCCTACTCTAGATAGTGGGAGTGCCCACCTCCGAAGCGAGTACCTATACGCCTATCTATAGTAGGGCATGTCGTTAGTTCGGGGAGAGGCCAGATAGGGTGGATAGGGGGGGGGTCGATGGAGTCTCTCCGTGCCCTATGGATAGTAGGGTTCCTCCAGTTTGCCAGGGGCCTACCAAATCTTTAGGGCCGAGTCCTTGTAATCGGGGGAGTGCGGGCGGAGAGATTATCCGGAGGGAGTATTCTTCTCATTCCTTGATCGGTCGGTTCATGCTGGACGGCCCCCTACTATTTGAAGGGCTAGCTAAGTACATTAATAAGTGGTGGGTGGCCCCTACAATTCTATGTGGTTAAAGTTCGAAGGTCCATCGGATCAGAGGAGGGATTGTATCCTCTCCATCGGACATACCAGACTCTCCCAATCAATCACTAGATCGGCCAATCAGATCGAGTGCCCTGTCACGGGCCTATCACGCCTATCACTATTGCGACTATTGCGATAGTAGATTGATCGAGCTACACATCGTCTCGACCATAGCCACTGTGTACATAACATCAGTCATCTGTAGTATGCCATCCATATATGGATGATACAATACGCTCGATTCATTCTTTCCACGTGTTGTTACATCATTACATATGTAGTCCCGAGCCTTTAGTGGTCGAAGCGCGTAAGCGGCGCTCTGCTGTGTGCCATCATGACCGGTTTCGGAATGCATTGATGCCCTCAATATTGAATACGGATCATGGATCATACCGCGATCAGGTAACTATCTCATCCCATATGACTGGCTCAAGGGACTATGACTACAGATAGTTGCCCTTACGGTCGAGGGCTCTCCCGTTGGTCGAGGAGAGCGGTTCGCTACGCTCACGCCTCGATATAAAGGTTGAGTTCCTCGTCCCATCGCCTGTAGGTTTATAGGGGTGCCTCGACTTCCTGTCGATCGAGAGCATGCTATATATAGTCAGTCCCCTGACTATGACTATGACTATAACTAGAACTATGACTGTAACTATAGATGCCCCAGATGGGTATATAGGGTCGGACCCCTGCGTATAGAATCCTCTGCATGCATCGAGACTCATTTCACTTCGTTCAGATCTTATCCCACCCGGGCACTCGACTGATCAATAATAATTCCCTCCCACCCTGCAGGGGGGGAATTCCCCTACTATTCTAAAGGGGGGTGGGTGGGAATTATGGTTGGCGAGACTCGACTACCTCTTCTCCCCCACCCCACCCCGAGAGGTTTAACCTGGGCATGTTACGTATAGAATCTGGCTTCACTACTCCTCTTGCATTCCAACAAACAAATCACCAGAAGACTGCCTGCCTCATAACTGCCTGTTTCGGGTGGGCCCCTACTATTCTATGGCATCGGAGGGCGATAGTAGGGCGTCACTCTTTTTGCAGGCGTGCATTAATTAAGGCCAGATTCTATACGCCTATTGCCATGGTAGGGGGGGTGGGTGGGAGCCCATAGAATTGTAGGGGGTCGATTCCAGCAGATTCTATACGTAACATGGGATTCGGCTTAGTAGGGGGCCCCTACTAGAACCCCTTTAGAATAGTAGGGCCCATACGTAATATGGTAAGAAAGAAGAATAGACTTTCTCTTTATAGGGTCTGGTAGGGTATCGTAGGGTATCGTAAGCCCCCCACCGGTGGAGTGAGAATGGGGAGGGGTATGCCTACCATCAGTAGTAATGGTACCATGGGTATGCCTACCTAGGGTAGTAGGTTATGCCTAACTTAGGTGTAGTAGTGGGTGGTAGGTGGTATGGGCTAGGTAATGCTGCCTTTCCCCCGCAGGATAGGCAAGAATAAGGGCTTTCCCCACCAGGTAAGTCTTTCCCTATTTATCCCATATAGTTTTGAAGGCAGGCCACCTTGGAGGTTCGCGGGGGCTAACAAAGAGAAGACACAACTCCATAGAATCCCACAGCAATAGATAGAAGGAAGAGAGATAGAAATATCATATTGTTCCAACTACATTATCTTTCTCGCCTTTAATTAAAGCCATTTGAGGGGTAATAAATCAATCTCCTTCGCTATATCGGGCAGGCAAGTGATGACCTGACTTACACCACCTCCCCCTGCACCCTCGCTATGCTCAGCTCAGGCTTTGAGGGGAAGCCCTTACCCTTTCAAATAGGCCGGGGGTAGGGGAGGGTATAACCTTTCACTGAGTGCAGGTCACTTGAGAATATCGCGTAAGGAAAGAGAAGATCGAGGTTGGAAAGAGAAGATCGAGGTTGTTGAGTAAGCCGCCCAGAAGCAAAAAGTGGGTGGGAAGGGCCGCCCCGCCACTTGATTTCGGACCTAAACCACCAGCACGAAATACCTCGAGAGACTCCCTACTAATATACCCCTACGGCCGATGCCCAAGATGCACGAAACTCGACAATCACTCAATTTGCTACGCGCTTGTTTCCCCACCCTCATTTCGATACCTCACTGACTGGGCCCCTCTTGATCGTATTGTCTATACAAAAGCACTTCCTCTAATTTAGACCGACCCTTACAGAGACGGGGTACATACATGGAAAATGCCGTAGCAGTATCACTAGGTAAGATTCGGGGAGGCAGTCTTGAACGATTATGGAGAGCAATATATAAGTCTAATGTTGCAAAGCTGCTAGTTGGAGTTCGAAGAGATCAAATTGGAGATAAAGACCACCCAGCATCAGCAGTAGCAAAGGCAGAACCAAAGGCAGCAGCGATAAAGGTAGGAGCATCGATTGACCACCGATTGGAACGGATAGGTACGTATGTTCTAGCAGATTCAGGTGCATATCCGGTGGTGGAGTCCCTAGTTCCAAGCGTGGATACAGGTTCATATGTGGGTAAACTCAGTCAAATACCTCGGTTGTGGGTGGGATAAATAGCTCTGGTTAAACGGTAGCTTTCTTTCAATAGGGAGCTCGCCTACTACTTAATAATCGTTCAAGACTGCCCTTGCCCGTGTTTATGCTGGCCAAAGTCTAGCCACAGGTTCTGGGTTAATGAGGTCAACAATAGGCCCCATAGAATTGTAGGGCCCGGGATTCTATATTCGCGTTCAAAAAAGGTATGCTGCTAGTCTTCTAAATAGGTCTCTTTGACCGAA
Organism: Cryptomeria japonica; assembly: GCF_030272615.1. Classification (NCBI taxonomy): domain Eukaryota; kingdom Viridiplantae; phylum Streptophyta; class Pinopsida; order Cupressales; family Cupressaceae; genus Cryptomeria; species Cryptomeria japonica. The sequence goes on from NW_026729343.1 coordinate 24,305, forward strand.
AGATATGCGACACGTGAGGTGCTGGTTCTAGCTTCTTTCCCAGCCGCCAGTCTACCTGTTCCGCCTTTTTGCACATGCAAAGGTTCAAAAACAAAGGGTGTTCATCAGTACCTATTCCCATTCCATAGCCTGTTAATAAAGTCATAAAAAGGTAGTAGCATAGCTTGTTTAAGTTTCACCAGCGTGGTAATAATAGGCGGCGGCAGAGGCATTGACAGCATCACTAGCTACACCCTAGTAACAGATAAAGATGGAGAGTCACCATCCCGCCTAATAGAATTTCCAGGTTGATAACCAGCAGCGTTACGAGTTTATCCAGTTGAAGAACCAATCGGAGGGGTGGCGCATTCCTTATGGTTCGTCTCGTAGCAGGGGAAGCAGATCCAGTTAGGGTTTTGTGGAGTTTGCATTTCACCTCGTGTAATAGCTGGGATGTGCCCCTAACCTAGTTGGGATGATTGGCTGGGACCTGTTCATCAAAGAGCATGCACCCCTACTATTTGAAGGGCAAGGTGGAGAATGACATTATGCATCTGGGCAAGACTATAGGCATAATACTAGTTATCAGTAAGTCCATTCGAAGCAAGATCTAAAGGGACAGAAACCCACCATACGGCTAGGCGAAATAGTCCCAGGGAGACCGGGCATCTATGTGCAAGATACGCAGGCTGGATACTATGTGCGTCTTATTGTAGTTCCTACTATCTATGAAAGCCTAGTAATGGAAGCCTTAAGAACGATAGATGGGCCGGCCCGGATTAGGAAATGGACGTCACACCAATCATTCAATGCACTCACTAGTGGATCGCCCTTGCCGAATAGTAGGGCCCGCTTATCCATTAACGGCGGATATACCGATAGGACTCAAAAGTCAATATTGAAACGGGTAAATAGAAGATCCGTGGTGCCCTTATATACCAACCACCAGAGATAGGCCGAGGAAGACATCAGGATCAACCGGATCTGGGATTAGGTACTCTGGGGGAGAAGCAAAGGCAGATCCAAATCCATATGCGAAGCTATCAGCATCATAACCAGCTGCAAAGGTAGATGGAACAAAGCAAGCTATAGCAAAGGCACTCGCAGTTGACCGAAAACAAGCGCATTTGAATAAGTTGACTCCACAGAAGCAAGGGTGGGTAGAGCAGCAGATCCGGACACAGAACCCGCAAGCGCAAAGGTAAAGGCATTCGACCCAGTTTATCCAGTAGCAAAGGCGGAGCTACCCATTCCAGTTATTATAGAAGCCGATCTACCCGCATAGGCATATGCAGATTGAGATCTTCTAGTGCTAGTAGTTCGTTTCCTAGTTAGAGATCCTGATCCAGATGCATATCCTTTAGTTGAAGATCCAGAAGCTTACCTAGTCTCAGATTCTCTAGTCACAGTCGATCCAAGACCAGTAAATGACCTAGGCGAAGGCATAGGCGAAGGACACAGAGGCATAAGTCCCAGATCCATCGGTATCACCCCGGCCCCTATTCTTTACACAAGGTCCCTTTGGCGTTACGCTTCAGTACAGTTGACCAAGTAGCATAGCCAACTACGCCACCAGAAGGGGCATAACCAGTTTTGGATCCAGGCGTAGAGATCAAGGCATAGACATCAGAGGCAATAAAAACAGAGGCGGGTTGGGTTGCAAAAGTAAAGGCAGGGTCTCCGAAACAGAGCTAAAAGGAAGCAGCGATTCTGGTTTCAGTTCGATAGCTGGGCAAGCAGCCCTGAGCGATATGTTAGAACGTAGTGGGATAAATAGTCGACGTTCCAAATTATGCAAAGGCATAAGTAAAGGAGGTGTAAACATATAGAGCAGTAGAGATAACAGAGAAAGCACCAGCAAGGACAAAGGTAGAGTCAGAACCGGTGAATGGACCAGTTACAGATCCTGAACCAACAAATGCATAACCTCGAGTTATTGACCTTGAACCAGTTTAAGGTTATCCAGTTGCAAATCCATATGTATATTACTATTGATTTGGTGAGATCGCCCTACTATCTATAGGGCGAAGAATCGCATCGTATATAATAGGACGGAGGTGAAACCTGCCGCCTTTCCTTCGAAATAGAATGGTCTTTGCCTTTTACTCTCCATCACTCCCAGGAACTACGGATTATGCCTCTCGATTTCGTCATATAATAGTTGGGCTGCCACTGGAACTTCTTATTATTAGTCGTCGATTGAGTCAACTGTTTCTGGATCTTTATATGCGGGGTATTAATCTCGCTCTGGAACAAATGAATATTGAACTCGAATTGACCATAGACTTATTATTACCTAAAGACGAAGGCTTAGACGCTGGTTCTCAAAATGTGCCGGGATGCAAGTGGAACTGGAACAGCAGGCTCTGAGACAACTGGCTTTGACTCTGCTCTTGCTACCTCTGCCCCCTTCCCCACCATGGGTGGACCTGATAGGTGATCAACTGCCTTATCGACTAGAACGAGTTAAACCCAGACGACTACCTTTCAATAAAATAATTAATAATCGTTCAAGACTGCGCTGCTTCACAATTCGTCCTCACTTTGTTGCTGGACAACCAACCAGGAATGGCCTTCTCCAGCTGCCGTCTCCTTACGCCTCCAATATGATAGAAAGTCCAACACAAATAGCTGAATAACCTGCATCCGACGTTGAACTTTAACCATAAGTCAATGTCTCCCGAGACGAGCTGGGAAGAACTAATGAATGTCGAACTTCATGCTATAGCAAGTGTATTGGGGGGAGAAGGGGACGCCTCTGGAGCTTGGAATGCCTTAAGAAATAATCAATAGGGTCTTCGATGCGACTACGGCCTGACCTTCGTATTATTCCATCGCTCGTCCCGGCATTTATGGATAACGAATAGGGCCATCGCTCCGATAATATAATGAAAGGGCCCCTGCACGTTTTTTAGACAAATAACCGATCAATACGTTCATCGCTAAGGGATTCGACGGCCGGCCCCTAGGAAATGAACAAGTAGGAGAAGGGCCAGGATCTTGCCTTCGAGTCAATAATATCTGGCTCCGACCGCGAGAACATGTGCCAGTGAAGGATACGAGCTCGCATCTTGCTATCATAAGTAAGGAGATCGTATATGAAAGACCGGTCTCAATCAAACATAGAACGATCGAACTGGAGGTCAAAGATCCTTTCCACCCAACAGATTCGGGCCATATTACTCTACTCAATTACTCCAACGGCGGATACTACTGGGCTGGGTTAGCTTCGATCATTCCAGGAACAACCTTTCGCCCTTCCGTTGGGGTTAGGGACCAGTCACAGCAAGCCTTCGACTGTCGTCCTTTCTCGCTCCCAGGCGGCAATCGCCAACCGCCTCCTGCCCACATTTCGATCACTTTGACTCGATATTGGCCCTACTATTCTAAGGGTGAGCGGTGATCAATTTGTTATTAACCTAATAGATCAAGTATCGCGGTGGGAGTGGAATTGCTGGGAGCTCAACAATTTGTCTCTCATTCCTCGATACTCATCGAAGACTCTTCTTCGACAGAAGTATCGACCCACAATTAGTACAAGTTAGCTTAACACCGGTGAGGTGCACTTCTCGCCCATCGGAGTCCACCTTGTACGAGAGAGAGTATGGAGAAGGCAGGCGCGAGGCACAGAAAAGGTCCTGGAGCGCCGCCTGGAACAGCGGTTATTCCGAATCAACCGAGAAAGTTGATCGGTACACCGGCCCAACCCAGTCGGCTCCCCGCAGTTCTATCTTCGACACCAGGATAAGTTCAATTCATGATTGCCGGGAAACTACTACTTACTCGGTCCTCTAATAGCATCTGCCGGTTATTCGTGCCTGTCCATTTGGTAATGCAAGCTGACCTGTCCCACTTTCCTGTCCCGCCCAGTAGCGGTCCCACCTTTAACAACCGAGCCCGGATGGCAGGATATCAGGTCAGGCCGTTATCAGGTCAGGAAAGCCGCTCGCTTTCATTGAAATCCCGATAACCCGACCCTGCCTGGTCATACTTTATGGGCGACAATGCTGCTGGTCATTATATCTGTCATTACGCTTTAGCATCGGGTCTCATAATCGATCCATAATATTCCAGACTTTCCTCTCCTCTTACTCCGTTATGGAGCTCCCTTTTCTCCCTCTCCCGTTGGTAGCCTATTAACTCTCTAGTTACCGAAAGCATACGAGCAGGCCGCCCCTTCATAGATAGTGAGAAGGTGGTAAGACCTAATGAGATAATAATGTATATAACCTAACCCTTGAGTAACGTAGATATCTAAAGGTCCTGACTAAAGTAAAGGAAGGAAAGTAAGGTCCTGCTCCCGATCCTGACTCAGGTCCTGCCAACCTCAGGTAAGGTGATTAGAGAGAGGTCCTTTCTCAGGGCCTCAGGTAAGGCCTCAGGTAAGGCCCTGAGAGAGAGGTAAGGTCCTGGCGAATACAGGAAGCTGGATAGCGTTTCACCCGGCGTGCTCCCAACCACTCTCCCACTATCCCTGACCCGGTTCGAACCGACTGACTGTGGAAGGAAGAAAGGGGGATCGAGTTCTCGCAGCTCTCAAGAAGTACTTGGCAGGAGATGCGCTAGAAAGAAGGGTTATCCCAACCCAGCCAGTAAGACCGGCCCATTCATTTCTAGAGATAGGGTGATTGGTCCTGCCTCTCGATGACCGGGAATGGGGCATAGAAGCGGGAATGGGGCATAGGGGATGGGGGTGGGGAATGGGGCATAGATGCGGGAATGGGGATAGAGGTCGGATCCAGGAGCAAGGGGGGGGGGGTTCGGGGCCACTACTTTCTTTTTAGCCGCCACTACTCCCCCTATTATTCTAAGGGGCTCTGGGGCTCGGACAATCGATTGGAAAGAATATCGATCGTAGAGATCTCTATTGGATGGAAAGAAGATGAGCAAGCTAACTCTTTCCCTAACGGACCTTAATGGGAGGGATGCGAGAACGGGAAGAGCGGTGCTTTTTGCGAGAACGGTAAGAGAAATGTTGCTGGAAAGACTCCTTGGTGTATCTACTTCTGCTCGATCCTTGGATGGGAGGGACGGACCGACCGGACCCTGCCTGAGGAAAGCGGCAATGGGCCCCGACCGTTGCTTTGGCCCCACTGAGCCTCACCTCACATGGACCACGATCCCTCCCTCGAACCAGCTATTTCTTCCTGCCTGAGCAGCACCTGCCCCTACTAGATATAAGGAAGGAAGGGCAGCCGAGAAAGAGGCCTGAGCAGGTCATCGCTCCCCCTACTATATCTAATATAAGGCAGCTATTCGGACACAGAACAGAATCGAGCCCTCATACCATATATATTCAGGGAGGCAGGCCTTTTCTTGGTTGGCTAGGGAATCGTTAAGGCAGCGTGGTCGTTAAGGTAGGATGTTTCTCTTCACCTATCTGAACTTCAGAGGGAGGAAGAGGTTGCTTCTTTCCGACCCTCCTTGCGCTTACCTTTATCCGCCGTATTTGTTTACATGAAGAAGTCAAGGGCGAAAGGGCCAACGTGAGCCTCCTTTCGATCGACCACCGCCCTTAAAACCAAAAGGTAAGTGCCTGGGGTGTCCGGGCGGGTAGGGATCTCAATACCACCATCCATCATGATCGACGTTTCGGGTCAAGGTCTAGATGTTTACCCCGTTGTTGGTTAGTCAGTCGATGTACGATCTTCCTTCTCTCCCTTCCCTCTTTAGCAGCCGATCCAATACCAGTAGATCCAATAGCATCAGTAGTTTCATCGGAGAGCCCATATAATTTGAGGGGGCCCTACAATTCGGCTGGGGGTTCTCCAGTTGGTTCTCCAGTTGCTTATGATCGTGATAGAGATTCAGAAAGGTTCTAAATACGTCTTTGTATTATTATATGATGCACCTATAGCATATGATGCACCTAGCTCTGCTGCTATCCTTGCTTAGTCCTACCCCTGCAAGAACTACGGGATCAACTGGAAAAAGGTAAGCTACTGCCTCTACTGGTGCTCCTGCGATTCCTGTCTTTGCTATAGGTGCTGCTTCAACAGAATCAACTGCTTCGAAACCCGAATGCTTCATCGAACAGAACGCCCTACTATTCATAGGGCCCAACTCCACCCCCAGCAGACCCCCTTACCGAGAATCAAACCGACCTTGCCCAGCCCCTACTATCTATAGGCAAACCCCCTTTCTTCTTGACCGAAGGACGGATGCCGCAGGACCGATCCTGCAGGACCGATGCCCGCCGTCCCGGCCTAACAACCGCAACCGGAACTGCTACGGAACTGCTAGTAAGCCGGAACTGCTACGGAACTGCTAGTAAGCCGGAACTGCCTTAGGCAGGGAGACCCTCTCTTTTCCTTCTCTACCTACCTTACGACGAAAGACAGAGAAGGGTTGAAAACAACGAGAATTGACTCCCTTCCCCAGGCTCGCTTCGGTCCGACCTTCCCTCGAACTCCCAGCATACCGAGCAACCACAAACCGACAAACGACCGGACTCATCGTAGGGAGGTAAACAAAACGGCCTTTTTTTTCACCGACCGGAAGGACGGATGCGAAGCAACCGCCTAACAAACCCAAGCAGCAAAACAACCCCCTTTCTTTTTACCCGCCGGGCGGATGGAACCCATACAGGGAATGCCAGAAGGACGGACTAACCAACGGACAATTACCGGATGACGGAGCCCGGCCCCGACCTAACCAACGGACAGACAAGAATCCCTTCTATACGGATGGCCGGAGCCCGGATCCCGGATGCCCACCCAAGCGAGGAACAGACTAGAGAGACGACCGACCGAAGGGAGGAACGAAACCTAACGGGATAAGACTGCATGCAGGGTGGGAATCTGTAGTTCGCCCCCCAAGCAGGGTGGGTGGGAGGATATAGATCGGCCCCTGGCTTACCCTATATCCGGGTGGGAGGGCCCCTACTATTCGCCAGGGCCATTGTGGGGAGGGGCCCCGCCCAATTCTATGGGCCTAAGCCCTACGCCCACTGCCATGTTTCAGCCTGCTAGCCCTACTATTCTATGGGGGAATCTTAGTTCGTTGGAACTTAGGAGGGCCCCTACTATTCTAAGGTAGGAAGCAGGGTAGGAGGAAGATAAAGGCGGGCCCATCACCCTCAACCGAGAAATGTGATGCTCGTGGTTTTCATCAAATGGAGGAGAGGGACTGATGGATGGTTGAACGGTAGCTGGCTGGATCCGAAAACAGTGTTCCGATTTGTTTGTTGAATGATGCTTCCTTCAATTCCGATACTCCGTACCCCCCATTGATTGATGTTGTAACCAGCGTTTCTCCCTATTCTGCTTTTGCTCAATATCCATCCATCCGGTCAATCTATATCCGGGTGGGAGGGAATCATAGGGCCCAGCCCTCCCACCCAATTATTGTTGGTCAAAGGGCCCCTATATATTCTATGGGCGATCCTGTTTGTTAGCGGCAAGTCGAGTCATCATAGTTGGGGTTTCAAGGCCTCCCTCCATTGGTAACGGCTGAACGGAACGACTGTGCCGGAGAGGACACATCCTACCTACCAAAAGCGAGAAAGCACGGGAGAGGGTCTTAATCCGGGTTCTGGTTCGATGCTTCCAAATGTCTCTCTTGATTCCAGGTGAGCCGATGACCCTTAACCCCCCACCCACCCCCTTGAGAATAGTAGGGGCCAGCCGAATAGTAGGGGTTGGGTGGGAGTTAGTAGTTCCGCCTCTCCTCGACTCTGATTCTAATGAGTATCCATCCCTCCCGCCCCTTCTTTAATAGAATTGGGACTTTACTGTAGTTTGCCTCTTTTCCTAGGGCCTTTGCTTTTTTGAATTAATTGGAACATAGAATTGTAGGGGGCTAGTAGGGCATTCCAGCAAGGTCCTTTGGGTGAACCTTTGCTTGAAGTTTTCATTCCCTACTATTCGGCAAGGGGAACCCTCATCCTCACTTCGTTCATATGAGTGCTTCGTTCATATGAGTGCAATTATGAGCAAATGTTATTCTAGCTAGAGAAAATATTATATGACTAGTGAGCTCCCTCAACTATCTAGAATTTTGGGTGGGCATGTTACGTATAGAATCGTCGACTGCCCTATAGCTGCTGATCCACCAATTTATGATCCAATGCCAAGAACAGGAAACGCATTACCCAGAAGCATCCCCGCACCATTCTATTTAGGGCAGGTCGAGATGGAGATCCATAGCAAAAGGCAAAGGCTACGGCATCCCTTTCAGTTCTAGTTCTAGATAGAGATCGAGATCCATAACCCCTAGTTACAGTTCCATTTGATCCAGTAGTTTACCTTGACCCATCACAGCCTCGCCTAGTGCCCTTTTCTGTCCAACGATAGACAATTTAGGCGGCTTAGTGGACTAACCCACCCCACCCGGACCAACCCACCCCGCCTTTCATCGCGGGCCAACCCACCAAACCAAAGAGGAAGCAATTAGTGCAACCGGGAGGGCATAGTGGAGCCCGAAGGAGATTGATTCTGTTACTGCCTTATAGAGCTCATCTTAGCGGGCGCCATCTAAGTGGACTAAAAGGAAAGGCGGCAACTACGATTATAAGCTTATCAACGGAGATTCGGAGGACGATAAGGAGGCGGAAACCAACAACGATGACACACCATTGGAAATCAAGTGGGACGGGGTCTCGGTTGATTTCCTTTCCTCTAGCTACTTAGATGTTTCAGTTCGCTAAGTCGCTTCGCCCCCACCCCCCACTATAGAGGTAGGGAGTGGGACACGGTTTCCCGATCGGAGATCCATGGATCACGGACGGTATCTCCCCATGGCCTTTCGCCTTTGGAAGCGTCCTTCCCTCCCAATGCCCGGGCATCCATCCGATGCATTCCGATACAGTAGGCATTGAACCGACTGAACCTACAATTCATCTACCTCCACTAGAATCTCTCCTCCCACCCCCTGCCGCACTCGATTCTATACGTAACATGCCCTTTTTAGCCCTACTATTTGCCCTACTATTCTATTATTCCACCCACCCCTACGATTTTTTATCGCCTGCCATGCGAGCAGCCTGCTAGAGTGACGCATGTGACGTATAGACTCTGGAATCGACTAGAAATGCAGGGTGGGAAGCAATAGTTTCATTAATCAACCTGGGGCCTACTATTATTCATTTTGATCGCTACATATGACTGGTTCAGCGACCAAACGATATTTCCCTAATAAACCATCTCTCCATTTCTCAAAAGTCTGGGTCATATGACTGGCAAACCGACCCGGGTGGGTGGGAACTATAGGGCTTTAGCTTTGCATCTCTCCATTGAGAATTTTGATCGCGAATATGACTGGTTCAGCGACCCATATCAATTCCCCGAGCGGAACCCTACAATAATCTGAAGGGGGGGGTTGATCAAAAGTCTGGCTCCGTAGACTGGTGAAGCGACCCCCCATAGAATAGTAGGGATGCAGCCTATAGAATTTGAGGGGCCCGTTTCATTTTAGTACCCGGGGATCGATCCAACCAAAGTTTCTATCGGTTCAATCAGCCAGCTCCTGATCCGGCAACCGGCCTATTGTTTCTTGCCGGCGGGTGGGAGGGAACTATAGCATGTTACGTATAGAATCTGCCCCTCCCTACCTTCCCTTCGCGTTTCTTGAAACATAGGCCAATAGAAAGGCCCTACTATTCTAGACGAAAAAGATGTCGAATCAATTGCGATCGCCCCCGCGTTCAGGCTAAGCATCAATTTATGGACCCTAGAATAGTAGGCCCCTTAGACAACTATACTAGCAACCGGGGGACGCTGCAAAAGTTTGCCTTACCGTAGGGGTAGGGGGTGGGCAGGCTAGTGGGTGGGGTTCCGATAGCCCTACTGTTCGCCCTATTATTCTATTATTGCTCGATTCTATACGTAACATGCCCGGTTGCGCCATATAGTTCTAATCTACCTCTGCATGCACAACTCTATTCAAGGCTCCAATCCGTAGATAATAGAATAGTAGGGCCGATGCATGCACAGGAAGGAGATCCAGCCTTCGCAAAAACCCAATTCAGAAGAACAGAAAGCAGAACAGCAGGGGATAGTAGCCGAGCGAAGCATCTCAAAGAACCAGGTGCCAAGGTATACCCGTAGGTCTTCCGCAGCAGGAATGTTAGGTGGGAGTTCCCACCAACCCAACCCAACCTAATCGATCCTACCAACCCGCTATCAAATTTGAGGGCCCAACTGATCCTCCCAACCTAATCCATATCGGGGAGCAGCCAGTTTGCAGGGATACGCGGAATTCATCAGGAACCAGCACCCAGATAGAGTAGATAGGGCCAACCCAATTGCGCATGCATGCAGGGGATAGTTTCGGGAAGTGCGAACCATCGTGCTGCAAAGAAGGAGGTGCGAAGTATCTTAGGTCCGAGCACGGATGTGACGTACTAATCTCGATTAACAATTGCCAGCCAGCAGCCGCTAATCAAGCGGCCCCCTATCAATTCTATTTTCTCACAGCGGCCCCTACCCCTACCCCCTACTATTGTGCCCGCAGGGGAAGGGAAGAGGGCAGCGGCCCCTACGGGCAGCGGATAATGAAAGCTAACACCCCCCGGTGCATGCATGCAGAGGTAGATTATTGTAGGGCGGCCCATCGGGGCCATAGAATTGTAGGGCTTGACTGCAGTCCCATAGCAAACAATAGAAGAGAGGGCCACCCACAATGGAAGATGACGGGGGGGGCCTAACTTAGACATGTTCCGTAGAGAATCGAGATGCGGTTCGGGCGAGACAGTACCGATAGCCAGAAGTTGCTAGGGTGGCCTGGGTTCTCGACCTACAATCATTCTATGGGGGTTGGTAAGCGATGAAGGATGGAGATAGCCCGTTAGGACTTTCTTTCAATTGAAGAGAGTAGAGACGTCAAATGTGATCAGCCCCCACCCGCAGGGCGAATAGTAGGGGCCTCCTGAACACCCCCGGAGCTACTCGGATGGAGTAGAGTCGGGGCGATCTAGATTAGATATATGGCCCCTCTCCCCACCGAGTCATTAAACGGCTAGATAGTTGAGAATCGATCTCGAATAGAACCACCCATGTGACGTATATAGTCAACACCAGATTCTATACGTGATAGCAGCCTAACTAAGATTCCTGCCCTAGCTCGGATAGTTAGACTAATGTGGCGGGGTTCATAAGGAAATAAACCAGAAACCGGATGCTCGGACCAGAATGCCTATAGTTAGTTCATGCTCCGGTAACAGTAGAAAACAGACGGATGGGGTTGAGTAGGGCTTTCTAGTTGCCCGGGGAATGGGAATCAATCGCCTATCTCGGACCAGAGCCCGGGTCCCTGCCTTAGCTCCGGCGGGTCCAGACAAGTTAAGGGAGGGTAAGGATGGTCAGTTAGGCCTTCCGGTTGCCCTCCTGGGGAATGGGCGGTTACCCGGCTCCTTCATTTACTGTTACCATCCTTTGTTAACTCCCACCCGATATAGTAGTCATGTGACGTACTGGCTGGATGTTGAAATGAATAATAAAGAGGGGGGCGATATATATAGAATAGTAGGGCCCTCGGAACAAGGCAGGTAGTGATGTGATGTTAAGATTGGCCGGGCAAGCTGGATGATTGTAAACTCTTCCAAGGCCTTCCTTTCCTCTTTATCGGCTAACTCCCGGAGCATGCTTTCATTCTTGCCCTCTGTAGGATAGGGCAGGAACGGTGAAGGATGGGATGGCGGTGGGCCCCTACTATTCGCCAGGCGAAAGGAAGGTGGTAACAGCATTGGATGCAGCTCCAGAAGCAGCCCTCAACTAATCCTTCACAGAGCAACTACTATCCGCCATAGAATTGTAGGGGCCTCCCGAGAGAATAGTAGGGCTCCATCCTTCACCCCCACTAGCTAGTCTAGCCATCCAACTTCCTCTTCATCCATCCATTCTGCCCCCCCTACTATTTGCCCTACTATTAGATTATTCTCCCACCCACCCTCCTTTCTTTATTCCGACCACCCACCCATGTTACGTATAGAATCAGGAGAATACGGCACTTCTGGCACACTCCCTAGTGCCATGGTAGGGAAACTGATAGTTGAACCTGCCTCCCTCGGGTAGGTAGGTTGGGTAGGGAAGGTATGTATTGGTGTGTTTGGCCCCCTACAATTCTAATGGGAAGTAATCTTTGAAGTGCCAGGGAGGTAAGTAAGTGGAGGTTGCCCTTGCCGGGAACATGTCGTACGCTACCTCTAGAGCTTTCTTTCTTGCCTTTCAACTGTGGGAAAGTAGGGGCTCCCTGAACTCCCGGTAAACAGGATCTTGACTGCTGGCTCCGCCCCGGTCAACATAGGAACAGGTGCGGAAGCTGGGGATTCTGTCGATTATGTTTATTCGGCCTGATCGCGGAAGGATGGGAGCACCGGTTAGCAGCATTGCAGAAGAAACTGCATTGAGAAGGGAAGTTTTCCTCTTCACCCAACCCAGAGTGCGTGGTACCATCAGTCGTAGGATCAATCATAGAATCAGATTCTGTTGGAACGAAAGAATCGAGGTCATCAGAAGCTACCGTTTAGGCCGGCCCTTGCATTGAGCGGAACTGCAGTAATTAAAGGAACCAACAAATAACGATAGAAGGTGGGGGGTAAACTGCATTGGTTTTCGGGCTGCCTTGCTCCTGCTCCGACCGGTGCATTGGAGCATTCGAGCTAGCGAGGTTCCTTGCCATTCAACCCGGCCGGGAAGGTGGATATATCTGGTTGGAGGGAAGGGCTTGAGCTATCAATTCATTCCATTGCCGGGAACCCCCGGTTGTTAATACTATAATAAGAGAAAGTGCATTTCTTGGGGCAGATGGGCATCAACCAAAAGACTGTTTATCAAAGCAAAGCCTGAACTCAACTTAACAAGCAGCCTTCTTAGTCACCGTTAGTTCGATCCTTCCTTTTAGAGCATGCCCGGGCACTCGACCTTACAGGTAGGACCTTGTGTTAAGCCCGGTTGGGGCAAGGAGAACAGCATCTCAAGTTGAGTCGGTCGGATCAAGCTTGAAATGCACTCTCCAACCAGGCAAATGCCTCTCCCAGTCTTCATAGGGTGTGAATTCGGGCGAAGGCAGGCCTTTCAACATCATAACTCGTTGGTCAGCAGCTCCAGATGTAGCTTGCTTGGTTGCATGGCCAGGAGAGGAGAGTGAGATCATCCCCACCTGTTTGAGTTTTTGATCGAAGCTGAAGAGCAACAATGATATTACGTAGAGAATATAACGCCTTGAAACCCTCTCCTCTCCGGGGAATAGCTAGCAAACACCTTCCTTCGTACCCCCCATAGATTCTAAGGTCGAGTCCCCGCTAAAGCTGGAGATACGGCTTCAAATGCAGTTGATTGCCTGCCTTTCATACATACTGGAGCAGATGGGTCTCCTCAATGCACGAAAAGAAAGACTCTACTCGACTGACTACGGGCCTACGCCCCACTGAAGCCCTTGTTCGGTGCTGCCAGACAGATGGTGGAATTGATAAAGGTGATTATTTAGAAGCTCAAGCCGGAGATTCCAATAGCAGCATTACGGTTAGTAGCGGAATGATACCAATAAAGCCGAGAAAGCAAGGAAGCAATAAAAGGAGTTATGAATGTGCCGCTATTGCCTGGAGATGTTGGCCTGAGAAATCGACTTGATTCCGTACTTTCGGGTGAAGGATCACCGGTTCGGGCGGAAGCAGGCAATCAATCTCAGTTCTAGATGCAAGGCGGGCGTTGTTGATATTACGTCGATAAGATACTGCGGTGATGAGCCCCTACGGGAAGATGTCGACATACTGTGCCGGTTGCCCCACGTCAGTCAATTCCTTCCTTAAGACCTTCCTTCCTTGTAGGGGTGGGCGGAAGCCTCCAGTCATCAGAGTTTGGGTGTGCACCTTAGCATTGATATTACTACTATAAGAGGAGTTGGCCCAGCAACTATGATTGGAGAGGGGTGAAATGACTTCTTTTGTTCGAGGGTTTAGTGAGAGCTGGAGCAAGGCAGCCAATAGCGGCACATTAACCAATGCCAACCCCAGCTTCCTTTATTAACTCTACCCCCCAGATGTGAGTATGTCAATTCCTTCCTTCGTTCCCTCTCCTGTGTTGCTGGCAAGCTGCTTCTGCAGCCAGTTGAAATCGATCGATCAAAGCATAGACCCAACCGACGGAGACTCAATTCAACATATCCGCCCGCTCCAACTGATCCTGTGAGTGAAGAAGATTGATTGATTGCCTGCAGTACTGCCCATTGAAATGAACTCTCCTCGACTACCGGAAATCAAGCTGCTAACAGCATCGGTTCGAGTCCCCAACTCAAAAACTATAGGCACTTTCTTTTGGTTGGCTTCGCCGGAGCGGAGATCCGCCCCGGAGTGAAACTCCCAGACCTGTGCTTATTTAACCCCTGAGAAAGAGACCAGGACCTGAGCTTTCGATGCTGATTCCTCGACTTGTCTTCATAGCAAGCAGTTTCATTCCTCAGTTGGGTGGGGGGTAAGGAGAACATAGATTCATTGAAGCAAACAAACAAACAAAGGAAGGTCGAGCTACGGGGTCAATGGAAGCTATCCGCCCAAGCATCAACTTAAACAACCAGAAGATTCCCTTCGAAAGATCGCTGGTACAGAGAGGCTGCGAAGAGCCATGGATGAATGGTTTCTTATATACTTGAGGAGGACCGGAGGGGCTCGACTGACCAACGGGAAGGAGAGGGGTACAGCGCTCTTTAAGACCGACCATAGGGAGGGATAGGGGCTCGACCAAAGGGAGAGGAACTGACTTTAGTGACTCTACTTTCGCTATTGCTTCCCCGCCTCTGTGCCTTTACCTAAAATGTACGTGGGTACGTAATAATAAAGTCAATATGTAACCTTGCCCTTGGCTGCCTTGCTCCTAAATGCCCTTTTCTCTTCCGTCTGTGTTTCCGATTACCCAATGGAGGCTTCCTTCCATGCCTTGGGGCTACTCCCTTCGGTCGTTACTAGTTCCTCCCTTCGGGAGTAGGGAAGGGAAGAGAAGTGAATGCAATGAACTTATTTAGTTGGGTACCTAATACCTATAGTAAGAAGTGAAACAACCCGACCGAAGGGAGAAGAAGACCCAACCGATGAGTTGATTCTCATGGAAGATCTTCCCACTGCTTATCCGAAGGGGCGGATACCAGCCCCATAGAATTGTAGGGGGTTTCAGAAGTTTAGGATTGGCAATGCTGCTTTGCCAGAGAGGCGAGAGGAAGATAAACAACAAACGGCTTCTTAATTGCCGGCAATTAAAAGAAAGCATGGGGGGTAGCGATTCATTGATGTGGGGCTTAGCCTTTGGTTCGAAGAGAACCCGATGTGTAGCCGGGGCACCGTTAATTGCATTCACATGCATGTCCCCTTGTACGGGGGTAGGGGGGTAGTGGGGATGTATTCGATAGCTTCTTATATACAATATATCTTCCCGTCGTTGAGCTCAACATCTCCTCTGCTCGCTCCTGCTTTCAATGCTTTTCATCAGAAGGCGAATGCGAATACAGTCATCCCACCTGTTGCCAATGAAGTGATCGCTCTGATTGCTTTTGATTGATGAACTCATTAACTTAGAGACCCGGAATCGGGATTGATATTACATAGAGAATACCACTCGAACAGGAAGCATGGAATCAGAAGAGAACCATTTATCCCACTGGATATTCTATCTCGAACCAACAAGGAAAGAGAACAGAATAATCTGAAAGGGGCCCCTCTCCTCTATATCAGGCAGGTCATATTGCCTTTACAATAAACTTAGCCTTTCGATAGATAGTTGGTATCTATGGATCTTGGCCATCCATCATTCCCAGGAAGAGAAGAAAAGTCACACCACACAGAGCAGGCAACCTTGAAGTCAGGGGGTAGTGTCGCTTCGCTCCACTAACCCTACTAATGAACTTCTATTTGTTACCAAATATCTCTAGTAATACTCCCGGTCGGGAAGTTCTCGTTCATTGCATTCACTTGTTAGGTTGGGTTCTTCTGTTGAGTTGTTAATTCAGCCAGTCAAGTCAATTCGAGCTAGTAAAGTCTCTCAATTTAAGGTCGAGTGATCCCGGCAATGAACAAAAAAACAAAGTAGAATTCAACAAATGGGAACCCTGTAGATCCTATTGATTTCTCTTCCTCTCTCCCACCCTTCTCCGGTTGACTCAATTTCTTCCACTTCTTCGACTCCTTTTCTCTTTCCAGCATCCAAAAGAGTATCCTCACCCACGCGGGGAAAGGAGAGGTGAGCTATTGAGTTCTTCGCCTTCCTAACCAATAGGAGTAGACTTTTTAGGTGGAATTGATTGATCCGCTTCGCTCCCTTACATTGCTCTCCCTCTTCTACCCGGCACAGTCTGAATAGTTAGTTGGGGGCCTTAAGGCAGGTTCAATGCTTAGGCCAGGTGGGGGCTTATTATATACGGCTTAACCGGAGCTGCTAATGCCCCACATCGGCACATTCAAGCTGCACCCTACCCACTAGGCTCTTACTTCGAGTGATCAAAGGAAGTCCCATGCCCATATCCAACTCTTCGGCTCCTGCCTTACCCGGGGCAATCGAGCTCGACTAAAGACCCGAGAAATCATTCTTCCGATTTCCTGCCTCTATTTCTATCTATCTTTCTCGATACTGCTGATGGAGTTATGAGCCGTCGTCCCTCTGATGTTAAACCCTCTTTCGAATGCTGTTGATTGCTCCCACCACCCCCTACCGATAGAAGGGAGGTCTGAGAGTCGAAGGGACTGGACTGGGCGCCTCACTTGGGTACTCTTTTCATGATGTTTGGCCCTCCCGGCTGGAGATTGGCTGAATAGACAGCCATTTGATAGAACTGATCAATGGAGGGCCTTTTTTTCTATCATTCGGGTTGAGTCGTTAATTCATCCCTCTCCTTAACAGTCTTAAAGAGCCATTTCATCCCTCTCCCTCGAGCCCTATGGTCGGTCTTAAAGAGCGCTTTACCCCTCTCCTGACCGGTCAGTCGAGCCCCTCCGGTCCTCTCCCTTTGGTCGAGCCCCTCCGGTAAGTCCTCCGGTAAGTCCTCCGGGCCGTATGTAATATGACGAGATCGAATAGAAGGGAGTTACTTCAGGTTTAGCCGGGGAATCAAGAAAGAATGATAGCGACCTTAGCCACTAACAAGCAGTTCCTTTGAATGCTGACCCAACCTTAAAGCCCTCGCCTTGAGGCGGAATCCCCGGCAAAAGGAAGTATCGGAATGGAGGAATGGGTCTGAATCCATGGCTCATATGTTTGGTTGTTTGGCCAATGGCCCCAATGCGTAAGCAGGGGATAAAGCAAGAAAGTCAGAAAAGGGGAGAGGGTTATAACCCTGGAGATAGAGTCATCGTACTGCAAGGACAACTGGTCTCAAGGGTGGGAACACTATTGGTTATCGAAAGAAAGGAAGTTCGTTAGACCCTCTCCGGTTTGCAGTCATTTGCCTAGGGCCGACCCCACGGAGCATTGAAAGCTTGAAATCAGGAAGCAGCTCGTCGTGATCGTAGGAAGTTTCATGCTTTTACCCCTATCCGGGGTTTGGCCAAGCTGCTCTATCTAGTTATCCTAATGGATTGGTTGGTTACTCTTTCTCAAAAGCTTGAGTTGATATTCCGTAGATAAGGAGACAGATGGCCTTCGCCTCTCATAACTGGCAGGCAGGAAAGTCACTCTGAAGACTGCTCGTTAGCTTTATTTCTTGCTGTTTTTGTGGATTCTCACTTATCGGTATATTGATAGCCCAGCTGCAGTGAAAGTGAGAATGATAGGGAGAATTGAAAGGAAGCTTTCAATGCCCTACAATTCTATGGGCAGGTCCTGGTATTTAAACTCCATCAAAAAGAGCAAAGGCAGCTAAGTCTGATCGGTAATCAAGAAAGACATTTGGAAATGAAGATAGAGGTCGACCCCACCTGCTTGCTGGATTAAGTGGAATCTATGCATTTGTCTATCCACTTGGGGCTTTAGACCCTGGCACGAACGAGGATTCAGCGGGTAGGAAGGAACTCTCAATGCTACGGCTTCCCTTCTCAATGCTGCATCCGACCGAACCGCAGGGGCTCCATTGGATCATTGATATTATATATGTAATATGATGTAAGTTGACAATGTTTTCATTGGATCTCCAGCTCGCAGAGCAGCTTGACCAACTCCTCGACTTGACGTAGCTATCTTTCTATGGCTAAGGGCTGTTAAGACTTCCTTCCTTTTAGCCTTCCTCCACTCCGGGTCTTAAGAGTTCTCTATGGGGGTATCGACCCACCCAATCTATCACATCCAAAGCAACCTCTCGTAGCTGCGCTCACCCGGGTTATTCTCTTTGGATGCAGGAGTGAAGCCAGCTTTGGCAGTGACCAACGTCGGGTCGAAATGGAGAGGGAAAATAATCAAATAGCGCGATTCCGCATCTGACTTTCTCTCTTATTCTTATAGTCTCTAAAACCGGCAGGCCCCTTAGAATAGTAGGGTCAACGCCATTTCAAGGAGTAGATTTTGCCAGGTATCGACCCATGGCTGGGGTCATTATGGAGCAGTATAGTGATAATGTAGGTTCCGCCCGGAGAATCGAAGTGACCAAACAACTATCGGAGCTTTCTCCCTTTCATTGTCCCTTTTCCCACTATTGTTTCTCGATTTCAATTGCCGTTAAGTCATAGCCCCGGAGATACGTACAATAATCTGAAAGGGGGGTCAGCTCGAGTGCTTTTGCTCCAATTCAAGGACCTGTTATGGGTACTCGTTGAGCCTTTGAACCCTTCGAGTCGATCCGCCTATCATTTATTTAGGGGTGCGTGCGCCTTGTGTTAATACGTAGATAATAAACGGATAATCTCCACCTTTTTTGATAGAAGCTTTTATTGGGCTCGTCTTGTTGTTCCGATCAATGCCTTTCATCGCATTGCTTTCTCCGGCACTGGGAGCTGCATTGCTCGGAAATAAAGAAATCGCGAGGTGCCGAACCGACATGCATGCGTTAATTCTAAACCCAACTGAGGGATCCATTGGTGCATCTGGGCCGGGTGAGAGGAATAAGGGCAACTCGGGCTATCCCTGCCAATTAGGTGATGCAGTTCAGTTGGGATGTTTCATTCCCGGCACCCGATTGGTTCTATAATTATTAACAACTGAAGTGGGGAGAGGAGAATCAGTTCCATCAATTGGTTCCTCGAATGCGGGTGCAAAGCAAACGGTATCGGGGCGGGTTCAGTTGATATATCGTACAATAAGAGACTGCCTTATTCCTCTTCCTTCCTCGGGTCGAATCGATACATAAATGCATGGGGGCAAAGCTGCAGTTCAATAATTCACGATTGCCAAGCCGCTTATCATCCTCTCTTCCGCTCGCCAGGGTTGGAGAAACGCTTAACATTCCATGCGAGCTTCTCATTCAACAAATCTATCTCCACCCGACCCGGAACCAGCTTCAGTCGACTAAAGACCGATAGGGGATTCAAAGACAGAATTAGCAGCATTTCTCCCCGTAGCGGCATAGCTTCTTCCGAGCGAGCCCTATCAATGTGAAATGGATAAATCGATGTGTCGGGTTCACACAAGGCTGGGAGACAGGTGCCCATTAGAAGTATTTAAACCAATTGATCGCGCGCCTAAGGTATCCTCACGAAGGGACAAAGAAAGGCAGCTAGGCTCAATGCCACAGACAGGTCAGTCGATCTCATTCATTCGGATCAGAGACCACGGTCGGTTCCTTACTAACGGAAGAAGATGTGGGGACGGATGAACGAGTGATTGATACTATTTGTCTCCTTTTCGCCCTTCTTTCTCATGAGTCGACCGGAGCATCCCACATAAAATGAACCGTCAAAAGTATAGGTTGGTTGGATGGAAGTTTTTGAAAGCTGATGCTGGGCCAAATGAAGGATTTGATCGAAAAGACACTCGACCTGTCATTTGTAAATACGTATGTAAGAGAACGCCCAACTCTAAGTGAAATGAATGATGATTGTTACAAGCATCGATCTTCTTTTCTTTCTTTATTTATTTCTTCCATAGTTTATCCTGCGGGCGACTAAGATTGTTTGTTAATTCCTCTGAAACCTGGCAGGGACTCGGATAGGAATACCCATGGGTCGAGGAGAAGATTGCTTCAGTAACTCCCTTCTATGCCCCCCTGCCTTGCCTCTTCGAATAAGTGACTGCCGGTGGTGGATCTGGCTTCGAATATCCATCATCTATTATATACGTCTTAACAACTGATAGTACCGGTCGAGCCCACCTATGTGCATTCTTTATTTACCCACCTGGATACGGCTTAGTGGGGGCATGTGATCCGATATCTCCTTTATGGTACGGTGGATCGGGTGGGGAAAGGAGAAGGAAGCAGGAGAGCTTAAGGCAGAAGAGAGTTCAATCGACCCAGATGGCTGCCACCATGACTCTTAGAAGCTGCTTTCGACTTCACTTCCCATTGCAATTAATCGATTGAAAGGAGAGAGACTTCAACCAAAAAGACGTATACAATAGTAGTGCTAGGGAGGAGCGGAAGAAGCTGGAATGCTCTTGTCCCCTCGACCTTCAGTTAGTTGTTTGGCTTGGCCATAGGTGGGACTTTATAAGCTTGCCGGGGGTCATGAGGCAGGTCGATCACCAGCGGTAGGATGAAGCAGCAGCATTTAACCCAGCCCATAATGTTCCGGAGAAGGCGAAAGCCAAAGAACAGAAGAGCTTCCGAGCTGAAATGCTTTGCTGGCACAGTCGAGAAAGGAAGGATGATTTGTCATGTTGTTATATACGTATATAGGGTCGAGTGATTCATCTTGTGGGTGTTCGAGCGAGCTTACCAGGGTTCTGCTCCATTGATTCACTCTTCGCCTCTGTCAACGGATACGACTTAACGACCCTCTTCCGGTCTTGGAGCTTTCTTCCTTTCTAAACGACTTTCATTGCTCTCCCCACCGGTTACTTCGGAAACATCAACTCCAGCTCTCGGAGCAGCATGACCAAATGCACAATATCCAGATCCGTGCCGGGACAGATGGCCTCAATTTCAATGCTGCAGAGGGGTAGATAGCTATGAGAGTGAGCAGGGAACGCGAATGCATAACCGAAGGGGATCAACAGAACTCGAAAGGTGTTCAATAATGGTTTCCGAAGCGAGGTTCCATATTAATATACGGAGCGAGCAAGCTATTAATTGGCACAATTCACATCAAAAGAGGATTTCTCACTCACTATCGATGCCATTGGGGATACTCGCTTCAGATAAATAGGCCTGGTACCAAACCCAGAATTAACAGGTCTCGTTGAGGGCTTGTCTTAGAGTCGAACCAATCGCCCATCCCTGCCTTTTCATGATGGATCCATCAGGCGGCATTCCATCTCCGGTTAAGTCGGGCACATGGTTCCTTGGAGTTGGGCACCTAAAGATGGATTGATTCTCTGAGCAAGGCCATAATTATGGTGAATGGAGAGGAAGTTCAGCCACTAGCAGCAGTTCCGATTTCACTCTTTTGTCCCGCCACCCTACCCCGACTCGAAACAATGCGAAAGAGAAGAACGAATGCACCCCTGAGAAAACGCACCCAACTGCACTAAGATTCTTTTCCTCGACTGGTTATGGTAATCTGTGTATAAGATCCGGGCGGATATCTGAATGCAGCTTCCTTTCCGAAGGAGAGCTACCGGTGCTAAGTCTTATATACATATTACCTCGAGTGCCTTCTCCTCTGCTTGGAATGCTGCTTCAAAAGCTTCTAATTAGCAATCGATCTCTTATGTAGCAACGGAATAAGATTCTCAACTCTACACCTGATGGAACCAGGGACGAAAGCGAATCAACTCCCCGTAAAGGGTAGACTCGTGTATCCATTCCTATTTCTACCATCACCTTCAGCCATTGAACCCGGGCCAGCCCTTGAAAGCGGGAGCTTTGAAAGCCCTTTATCTGAGGCAGGTCGACTTCATGGATTCTGAAATGCCTCCTTCGGCTCCAAGCTCCACCGGTCGGGTCCACACTGACAAGGCATTCCTATTTGTATGAGCCTAGCTTGCTTGCTTGAATGCTGTACCTAACAGTCGGTCCCGTTCCCCTCCGCCCGTTAATAAGATTGCTTGCCAGCCCACCCCGGCAAGGGGGCCTAACAGCAGCTAGAAAGGAATCAAGCATGCCCCTTTAGAATAGTAGGGATCGAATTGATGAAAGCGGAAAGACAGCCCTTGAGGAAGGATAGTGCATCGGCCCGGGAAACAGGATCTTGACTGCTGGCTCCAAAAGAAAGAAAGGAAGCAAGCTAAGTCAGTGGAGTCCGAAGGCCAGCTGTTAGCATGTGTGCCGGTTAGCTGCATTGAGAAGGGAAGATCTGTAGCAATGAAAGCAAAGGCAGAGGAACGAGGAGTCAGTGGAAAGGCAGGTGGCTCCCTAAACTAAAGGGCAAACATCATATGTTGATCCATCCCTCGATGTCTTCTCTTCTGTCTGTTGGTTCGGCTCCGACCGGGCCATGGACCAAGGAATAAAGTCAGGGTGATGGCAGCTAAGCTTGAAAGCCGATCGAGGAAGGGGAATACGAGACAATTGGAGCGAAATAAGGGGCATTAACCGCACCTGAGGTCTTATGACCCGAGGGGACAGAATTGCCTCGGAGCGAAGCGAGCTACCGGGACGTATTAGAAGCTGGGGCTGGGTTTAATGCCTCAACCGGATGGAGGTTTCAATGATGAAGCTGCTGATCCTGTGTGTGGTTGCCAAGCAAGCAAGCAAACAAAGGGCAGAAGGGAAGAGAGAATAAAAACTTTTCAGACGGAAGCCCGGTCGGAGCAGTAGCTCGTAAGCAAGCAAGTGGTTGAAGCATTCATTCTTGCATTTCCCCTCCATGGCCATTTGGTTGGTAAACTTCGAGCTTAGCTGCTAAACTTCTATATGTCTTTTTTGGTTGCTTGGCCGGAGCGGGCGGGAAAAGAGGATTCAAAACCATCACTTAGAAATTCCTCTCCTTAACAGTCGAGTGCCCTCCGGGCCATATATAAGCACAGGTGCCTTCCCAACAAGAATCAATGGCTCAAAATGAAGAACCTTTTAGCGAACACTGACCGGCACTGTCTTAAGACTGAGAATAGCAAGGGGTTTCTAAAAGGAATAGGGTGAAGCTGCCTCTGCTCGTGTACTTGGGACTTCTCTTCTGGCTAGGGTTTATTCCTATCTTTCTTTATGTTGGCCCTGGGTTCACTGGTTCGTTCCGAACCTGCATCATCCCAAATCCTACCAATCGTCAGCTCTGTCAAACAAAATTTTTCATGTTTGGAGGCTCCCCGTAGGGGTCCCCTTAAAATAGTAGGGCAAATCCTAGATTTGTAAGTCATGCCGGAAGGAAAGATGGTGCATTTCGGGCCTTCGCCCCTGGTTATCAGTCTTTATTTCCGGCAATTGAGTGAGTATCCCGACCGAAGAAGGGACTTCCCACAGAGCCAGGAGACCTGTTCGACCATGAGTTCAATTAGCTGCCTTTCGAACCTACCTTTCAGTCGAGTTGACTGGCCCAGATACTGGTAATTGATTTCTTCCCATCCCAGTCTCTAGCAGACTGCTTCCCACCCTCCTATTTGGCTTTAGCAGTTATTTGCCGGGTATGGAAATCAATCGCGTGCGTCAAAAATCATGTTTTGATTTAAGTGGTCTCACGGCTTGAAATCCAATTCCTCGGGTTGCCCAGATCGAGTCTACTTTTTAAGGTAGGTTTTGATTTCATATGGTTTATATGGTGAAATCGAGTGGCTAAGTTTGATCGAGATGGATTGATTTGCCTTGCCCTTCTGACCTTTCTCTCCCCTTTATCTGATCGACGACCGATTCAATCCATAGCGAAGATCCTTGCAACCTGCCCTTCATTCGAGAGATAAGAGCTCCCATCTCAACTGCTACGAGCTAGCCCATTTCCATCTATTGCTTCTGAACCAACTGGTGGATGATTTGAGTTTGGTTGGTCCTGCTTCTAATACGTATTAATAGAAATCCACTCCACCGTCTCGCCCACTACCCCCCGGGGCATGGGAACATCTGATTTCAATGAATCGCTATGAGTCATTTCACCAGCAATTCACTGGCAAAAGGGGAAGCAGCTACCCTCTCTTGAAGCACTGAAGCTCGTGAAGCAAAACAACCAAAGAAAGACATTTATAGATACCCGCAGCTTCGATACAATTGAGACCTATGAGGCTACGAAAGAGAAAGACATTCATTTAATCCACGGCTGCTACGGCTGCTGCTCCGACAACTGGTGAAGCTAGTGCAGCCCTTATAGCGTAGGGCAACTCGTGCTACCTATGCTGCTCTGACTAGAAGAATTCAGATAGTATAGCTGGTAGAGATGATAGAGCCGGTAGAGCTGGTAGAGATGGTAGAGTCAACACATTGATTGGATCTCAAGGGAAAGGCACTTTTCCTCTTTGATTGAAGAACCGCTTCGCTCTCCTCTTGAACTGACCTGCCGAAGTGAATAAGATTGATTCTCTCGATAAAGAAGGTAGGGGTAAGTTCCCTGCATGGGGAGATATAACATCAATCTGCCCTATCTATATATGGGGCCTGTCCTTCCGTGTAGGCGGGATAGAGAAGACGAGGAGCCCCTACGCGAAGGGGGGTGGGAGGATAGCCGGGATTGCGGGATGGGTGGGAACTATAGGGCCGAACAATTCGGTCAACTTGACCCGAGCAGCTATCTATGTCCGTCCAATGCGATGCAGTTAGTTGGTCCGCTACCATCCATGGAAACTGGAGTAGTTGGTCCCATAAGCAGGAGGTGAAGAAGCTAGCTATCTCTCAACCGCCATCTCTCAACCGCCATCTCTCAACCGCCATCTCTCAACCATAGTAGGCTTCTTCTTTTTTCGCATCAAATCGCCGGCCGCATTATTAGTCGTCAGTCGGCCACAGCTATTGAGGCTTGGGTGAAGCAACACTCGCCATCCACCGGTTCATCGAATCGAGTTCGGCATCTCGTCGGGCTACCGAATAGTAGGGGCCCCCCCACCCGAACCACCAGAGATCGCATCCGGATCGCCCCATGCATGAAGGACATGATCGCATGCATCCTCCAGACAAGCCCCGCCCAAGGCATTATTCATTCAAAAGCTAGGGGTTGGGAGGATCCCTATATCTTCCTGCCATATAAAACTCCCTTAGAATTTGAGGGGGCAACCGGGGGGCCACCCCACTTCTGCATCGGGACGGATCAAACCGCTATTGGATCCGCTAGGTACTTAATCAGATTCTAGTGCACCGGGTCGCTACCCGAGTTCTATTTAAGCATCTATCTCTCTCTGAACCCGGTCCATCAGAAGCTTCTGATCAAGGACATCTGGTAGCTGCTATTGGATTGGATTCCCGGTCGAGAGGAAACTGGAGCCCTACTCTTATCAGGGGAATCGGTTGGTCCACCCGTCTCATAAGCAGGAGGTGAAGAAGCTCTCACTATCTCTCAACCCAAGGAGTAAGTGTCCAATCTCGCTTCTGAACAATCTCGGGAACTTGAATCCAGGTTCTTCACGGAGAGCCCCTAAGGGGCCAGTTGCCCGATTCACCAATTCCCATAGAACACTTTTCACGCACTTATTAATCAGTACCATAGAATTGTAGGGCCTATTGCCATACCCTTTACAAGCCCTTTAGAATAGTAGGGGGCTCTAATAATTCATTAATAAACCTGCTATAATAAGAATCTAATAATAGGGGCCCATAGAATTGTAGGGAATCCCATAAATAGTAGGGGGCTAGAGTAACAATTCCCCGTGAGCCCTGCCTGCCCGTAGAGACTTGCGTTCCTGGACAACTGCATCCATCCATCCTTTTCATAATCCATCCATCAGCTGGACCATCCTTCCTCCCTAACAACTAGAATAAGGTTGACTGGGCCCCTCAAATTCTATGGGCCGTTGGGATTACTTCCGTGTTCAGTTCAGGTCACTGTTCACTCATCCCCGGTGGAGCAGCCACCCGGTTAAAAGGATGGCCGGATGGAGAGCAGGTCCCCGGCCTATAGTTTCTTTGGCCCGGTTTGAAAACAAAACAATAGTAGGGGCCAGATTCTATACGTGATAGCCTAACTAGACTCAACCGGAGCTCACACTTCCATTCTCTCAACAGCAGGAACTCATAATTCAACAACTAGAATAATAAGGGCAACCGGTCCTCCCTCCTTAGATCCGGCCTCCCTTTAACCCCCGGGCTGTAGAGGGGGTGAGGGATAGCTTGTCCTACACCCCCGGATGGCCATGTTACGTATATAGCCTTCCTTCCTTCCCTATCCAATGGACGTTCACTCTACCGGAGCTCCCGCCGTGAAATGAGGAGGACCAGATATCTATCTAGTTCGCTAGCTAGCAGAGAGTTCGAAAGCATGGGCCGGTTAGCAGAGCAGTGTTGGTTGATTCCCTCAATTCCGAGCAGAGAAAACTTTCGTATTAATTAGTAGGGGGGGGCACCAGAGGTGGAAACAAAAGCATCGGTTGCATGCATGCATGCAGACCTGGTTTTCCCCCTTTTAGTTTATCCGGAACCCCAGCATAAGTATCAGCATGAGAGGCAAAGGTAGGGGCAATAGCAACGGAAGAAGCGCTCGTTTACCGCCGCCTATAATAAACTACTCAATCAACAATTGCTTACCCGACTCGATCTTGCAACTTTAGGTTATGCATCTGGATCCGAAACGGGCTATGGAACAACTCAAATAGGTAAAAAAAAGCTGTGCTACCACTGCTGCTCCTGGATCTGCTCCTCCTTTTACCACGCTATGGCACACCCTAAAGGAGTAGCTGGTGGATTGTCAATGGTGAGTAACGAAGAATAGGCTGATCCTTCTCCGTCTACCCGCTCTGCATCTCTGAGAGCACTAATAGCCGCCTAAGGTGGTTGGTGGAGAGAAAATCTCCACTTAGAAGACCTCCCATTTCGTTCTCGCATCCTAACCACCCGTTTAAGAAGCAGTAGAGCAGATAGCCAAGGTGGGAACAGTACCAGTGCCCGAACCATGACCAGGTTATTAAGATCCAGTCCAAGCATAGGCAAAGGTAAAGGCGTAGGCACCTAAGACGGTCAGAAAAGCCCTAGTTTCAGGAGATTCATATGCAGATTGAGCAGATCCAATTCCATCACCATTATCAGAAGCAAAGGTGGGAACATAGCTTGTGACATCAGTTGTTTAGCCAACAGCAGAAGAGATGGAGGTAGCGGTCGCAGAGGAATCTACCCTTATTAATGAATTAATGGATCTATTCAATATGGTTATCAATCTGCTCCTTGAACCAGGCAAACTCCGCCCACTTTCTGGCTGGCTCTCAAAATAAAGGAGTGTCGCAGGCATAGACTTCTTATTACCTAAATACGCCGGCTATACTCGATCTCTTTCTAGAATTGGATATGCAACTGGAGGTTCTACTCCAGGATATGGACCCGAGCGAAGGGAAGCTGGGGGGCTGGTGGAAGAGGTCCTGCGGAAAGACCTACCTCCTTCCTTCAGCCCGCCTATAGGCGTGTATAGCCCACCACTGGCAGCAGCAAGAGGGTCTCCCTCCTATCTGGCGACCACTCACTCTATTCTGCTGATTTGGGATTTTGGGGAGCGGAGCTTAGGGGGGATAGGCCCAAAACATTCATCTCCGACTCCTTGGTTGGGGCTGTTCCGCTGGGAACCAGACCTGAGCCTGAGTTAGATTATTTATTCAATTTATATGCCTGGCCCTAGCAGGAATCACTATGTGGGGTTGCTGCCAGGCAGGGACACAGAAGAGCAAGGATCTCCTGGCAATGACAGGCAGGGGAAAGCCCCTATTTCGGTCGGTCCATCTGATCCCTCCCTCCCTATATTATTCTGTTAAACAAGGCACCAGTGCAGTGATGCAAATCCAAAAGTACTGGCCCTTTTTTTTATATCGTTCAAAGCGGCAACCCAAAGTTGACATGGCTGCTCAAAGTGCTAACAGCAGCTTAAGAGAAGGAAGGGGCAGGGCCGGTCAATCACTATCCCTTTTTATCGAATGCGAACTAATAAGGGGAGGCCTGGCGACAAGCAATACGACTGAACACCCAGCTCCCTAGAATACTAGAGAGGATATGAATCTGCCCTACTATTCGCCCCTACCATTCTATAGGCAACCTCTGCATGCATCAAAGTGCCTCTATTTAAAGAATAAATCTCCTGCCCCGATTCTCTGGAAAATGGGAGTTCCATCCAAGAGCAGCCCAGCTCAGGAGATAGCCTGCCAGCCACCTCGCTAGTAGTGAAATTAATCAAAGTAACATCATAGAAAGACAAAGGATAGGGGTGGACTTGAAATGGATAGATAGGGATAGTTAGGTAACACGTCTTTTTACGTTATTGATCTAAACCGCTCTATCCAAGGACATTGAATCACCTTCCACCCTTCCTTAACCCCCGGTGTGGGATGGAGAGGCTGGTGTTCCATCCATCTATTATATACGTGATACGAAAGATGAGCTGGGAGAGCCCCACCCAATCGTAGATTCTTCAGAGACTTCACCCGGTTCCGCCGGAGTTGAGTAGCGGCTATGTCGCTAACTCGCTCTGTCGGCTCCACCCTTTCTCATAGGCAGACACCCGTCACTCATCCCTAAGATCATAACCCAATGTCTCTCTGTTTGGTGGTTGTTCCTAGTTTTGGATTAATGTTACGTATCTAATCTTGACTGCCCAATGTTAGGTCGAGGTCAATTCCGATTGATTGTGATTCCGATTCGACATCCAAGGCTATCGAAAATGTAGAGCATTGACACCCGGCTTCTTTGGAGTCCAATGCCTGTTGACTCTTACTCTCGGGCTAGCGGTGGAGTCGCTACGTTGAACATTCTTCCCAACTGGGCGGCAGATTCATGTTACGTATCGACTCTTGACTGCCCAATGATTCAACACCTCTTCGATTCATTCAGGAATGTACATTTGCAGTAGCCGGGGTGGGCCCCCCCCATTCTAGTTGTTGAATAGTAGGGCGTTCCAAATCATGGGTGGGATTCCGGATCAGATGAGATTGGATCGAGCCCTCTCGAGAATCCTCGTGGTTGGGAGATGCTGGACCAGATCCTACGGAGAAAACACTCCTTCCTCGGAGCTAGCTCCCAACTGGTCAATCACCTCCTCCAACTAGATCCTCCCACCCCCGTGGGTGATAGAGTTGGTGGAGATGGGATACTTGACTCCCAATTGTTGGCATTCCCTTTCAGTCAAATCGTTGATACTCCCATATCCCTTTCGGGTGCACCGGGATAGCGGGAGGGCCATGGCCTCATCAGTTGCCCTTCTAGATTGCGAAGGGAGGAGATCGTGAGCAGTCGAGTGCCCCACCCAGAATTGGGATAGGCCTAGCCCCCTCCTGCCGCAGTCGAGTCAAATGTTGGCACCTACCCACATATGTTCTCAACCATGCCAGGGGGTTCCCCGAGTGATTCATTGGGCCATGCTCGGGCGGACCAAACACAGATAGATCTAGTGAGGGCACGGTCCAAGGCCCTACTATCTGAGTTGAAGTTGCGTCGAGAAACAACAGCACCGGGGGCACACGAACCACCTCCCACCCGCCCCGTAGGGCACACACCGTTGTAGGTTATTCGCTTCTCAAAAATAGATGCCGGTTATCCCGTACCGGGGCCCCAGCCTTCTGAGATTCGGATCAGTTGGTCGAGTGGGGAGTGCCGGGAGATGGGAGATACGGGCATGCCCTATTGTTTCTTTAGGCTTCTCTTCTTGACCTCGGTGCTATGGGTGGTAAACTACCAGGGGACGGGAGGTATAAGCTGCTGGGGATGGTCGAACTCCCGAATTGATCGAGTTGGTGCCG
Source organism: Cryptomeria japonica (assembly GCF_030272615.1). Lineage (NCBI taxonomy): Eukaryota > Viridiplantae > Streptophyta > Pinopsida > Cupressales > Cupressaceae > Cryptomeria > Cryptomeria japonica. The sequence goes on from NW_026729343.1 coordinate 54,004, forward strand.
ACTGGCAGGAGTCTAGAACCTCATCGTACTCCTCAGATAGTAAATCGGGTGAGTAGGGAGCGGATCTCATAGAGTTGGAAACAACCAAGCATTCTCTTATGGCAAACGGATGAGTGGATATGCGGATCGGCCACTTTCAATTCATCGGCGGGGCCACTCGATTGTGATCCCGTTTGAGTACTACAGACAATAAGGAAGAGGCGACGGTCTGGGAAGGTCCGAGTATCACCGCCTGGGTTCGCCCTGCCCTCCAATTCGAGTTGTAGGGGATGAGAATAGCTGTTAGGTAGGAGGTGTATTACCACCGGGATAACGGCGCAGTGGCAATTGCAACAGCAGTAGCACCGCAACGGGAACAGCTTGAGCAACTGGGGTCACGAACAGGGGTGCACCCCACACAACAGTTGCAGAGTCCCAGTGGAACAGGTTCACTAGATAGGCGATAAACGGTTCCGATGCATAGGATGCAGTTGGCCAAAATTCCGGATCCTCCCCGAGCCGCCTAGAAGATTGTGCTGTGAACTCCCCCCACCCACCACGCATGATCTCGATCCGAATAGGAACTGGTCCAATCAATCTGATGAATGATGGTGTTCTGCTGATCCTGAGTGCCTCATCGTTGATCCGGGGTGTCCCCAACCACTAATAGCCGCCCAGCGGATTATGAATGCCAGTTTGTGGGGTCAATAAAGCACACTGAAGTGATACGGACAGTTGGGAAGAATGTTCAACGTAATCAAGAGAGTGGTAGAGGGCCAAATCGATTCTATATGTAACATGACCCCCCATCCCCAATTGGCTGGTAACATTGATTCAATGGACATTGACATAATAGTAATATTCTAATTGCCTTTTTGAAGCAGTGAGATTCCGTACCCATATTTCCATCTACATATTGGATAGTATGCCGTCAATGGAAGAGGGGGATAGTTTGGATAGGGCCCGGTTTAATAATACTACCCATACCCATTCGTTCCAGGGTTTCCATAAAAGTTGTTTCGTGCCGCCCCTACTTATAACTACTATAGAGGGCCACAAATCAACATCAATCCAGGAACTATCTATCTATAATTGGGGTGCACCAATTCTAGTTATAGTTCTCTTCTACTATAGATAGTAGGGGTGCACCTACAATAATATAATAGCCCTTAGAATAGTAGGGCTAGCAACTCTAATTAGAGGAGGGCCCCGGCTGGGGGTTGATTAATTGACTGATTAATTGTCTCGCCCGCAATTCTATGCTAAAGGGCGAGACTAGCGTCAAAGTAGCGGGCTGCAGTCAAGCCCTACAATGGCTCGGCTGGGGCCAGATTATATACGTCACATGGGTGGGCCCCTCTCTTTATTAGTTTAGGTCGGGGATAGAGATCGTGATAAAATTATTAGGGCAATGATGAACTATAGATAGTTTCCCACCCACCCGCCTATAGAATGGTAGGGGCTCCTCCTTATGTTAGCTTATTCTAGCAGGTTTATGAATTGACTTATTAATTAACCCTTTAGAATAGTAGGGGGCCATAGAATAGTAGGGGCCACCCACCCCTACAATTCTATGGTAGTCTTAATTGATAGTTGGCATGTTACGTATAGAATCTTCAACGGTCCCCCTACTATAGCACTAGGTCGAGTATCCATAGTTAGTATAGAACCAACTAGAGTGCCGAAGAACTATAATGCCCCCCACCCTGCATGCCCCTACTATCTATAGGCTAGAGAGAGCCGTTGATTCTTTCCTGCATGAACTCCGTTGATGAGATCGATTCTCGCCCATAGAATAGTAGGGGTTGACAACCGGCTGTAGGATAGTAACTAGAATAAGGAGGGCAACCGGGTGGGAGGGCTGGGGCGGCTTATATTATTCCATAGAATTTTGAGGGAAGCTCAACTGATTCAGATGCTGGGCTCAACTGGTTGAGGGAGTTCAAGCCTATCAAAATTGTGGGCAAATTAGGAAGGTCTTCACTTCTCGCCTGGAGTTCGTTCTGACAACTCTAGTTGCTGCTCCCTATGCACCGGAAGTAAGGTTCTATTATCTATCCTTCACCCCTGCACGGTTGGCCCGGTTATATTAGTAAATGGGTTTGGGTTCCTAGGATGGCATAGTTAGTGCGAGAAAGGAAGGTGGGGGGGGGAAGGGAACAACAACTAGAATGGAAGGTAGGAAATTAGTTGAATCCCGGCTAGGCCTAAATTATCTGGATGTTTGGCCCATGCTTTCTGCAAGACTGGTCCGGGGAGATCTCCTCGTGCCATCCTTGGCCATCCCCTCACCCACGGTAGGATAGGACGTTAGGGCTCGTGCCATCCTGCATGCACCCCCGGTCAAAAGTGAGGGCCCCAGGTAGTTGAGTTGATTGTCGAGTTAGGACAGGTGTTAACTTCTCTGAGTTGACAACCAGAAGGAAGGACCCCACACTACCCGAAGAAGAAATCTGCCTCAAAAAACTACAGGCACTCCAGAAGACTAGCTTTTAGGAATTCTCATCGACCGCCATGAAGACCATTGGAATTCTCATCGACCGCCAGCCCACAGAGTTAGGATTCCAGGAGAATGATTTAGCTGCGGGAAGGAAGGAAGTAGCTTTATAGATAGCAGGAAGGAAGGTGCCCGGTTGGAACTAACTATAGTTAGAACAAATTGACCGGGGCCCCTTCAGTTCGATGGTTAGGGAGATGGTCCTTGCCCTCAGGTCCAGCTCAAAGGAATTCCCCTGCCTGTAGTTGTTCGTTCAACCGCCCCAGGCAATATTATCAACTATAGGATACATGGGGTTGGGTGGGCTCAGTTCAACCAGTTATCTTGTCGGGTATGGAGTTTATGCTATGAAGAGAGTAGTTGAGGTTGGGGCCATAGCTAACTCGGTAGTCCTTCATTGCCACCGTGCATGGGTGCCTACTATTTAAAGGGGCTCATCCAGCCGTCCATCGAGCCCCGGGGACTGGAAAGCTATCCATAAGTTTATGTGATTATCCATCACTCTCACAACTATAGAACAAAGGCTCTACCTTCCCACCCTGCTGCGAGGGAATAGTTACCCCCGATCGAGGAGTAATGCGTCGAATTCGGGAGCAGGCTTAGCCGGGAGGAGGAACCATCCTCCAACGGCATCTAGCTCCTCCTGTCCAACCCCATAGACTCGGTCGGGGGCCTTAGAAAACTACATTAGCAACCGGGGGCCTCCTGTCCAACAACTAGAATAAGGAGGGGGAGGGGTGAGGGTATAGGAAGAACTGGATGGAAGGAAGGGGTGATGCTAAATCCCGAGTTGACAACCGCCCTACTACTCTATTATTCAAGCTGGATGCCACCACCCTGGTTCCGACAAGGAGCTATAGTTGGATGGCCGATGGACTTTCTTTGATTCCCTACCCGGCCAGAAGCAGCAGTTCAGGATGGACCCGTGGCCGGGGCAATCAGCAGGTGCCCGGATAGAAGTGAACAAATTGAACTGGATGGATGGAAGGAAGATTGCCTAACCGCTCTCCTCTCTCCGGTAGGATTGGGTTAGGGATAAGGTTTAGGATAGAGTATTACGTATAAAGTGCCGGTGGGTCTTAAGGCTCATATGTAGTATAATGTTCAACGGCCCCTCGCTTTGAAGCCTGCCGGCTATCGCCCCCAAGAAATAGAGTTTTGTTGTGGGCGGGAGGCCCGTAGGGGGTTGGGTGGGGATGGCTAGTTTCCCTGCAGGGTGGGGATGGCTAGTTTCCCTTTCCTAGTAGGCTGCCGGCCCTCCCACCCCCCTATTATTTGAAGGGGCCGTTGCCCTCGCTTTTCATAGTAGGGGCTTTAAACTCTCCATCCCATCCGGTTCAGGAGCATGCTTTCATTTTCTCTTGGAAGTCAAAAACTATATGTGGGAAGGCTATAACGGTGACTAGATTCGAGGGACCCTAACTTCAGGGGTGCGCCCCTACCGGTCAATTTTTGATTCTTTCCAACCGCTAGATCTTTCTTTCCATCGGACGGACCTAACTTTCTTTCTTTGCATCCATCCTTTGTTTGTTATCTTGTCCACCTCCGGGTACTTCCTTCTTTCTCGTTCGTTAACTCGTTACTACCTTCCGGCAACAGCTAATACACCCACCCTCGGGCGGAAGGGAAGCTTGTCCTCCCATCCTATCGGGTGGTCTCGGCCCAACCTATACCCACCCAACCCGGGAAGGATAACTGAACTTCCGGACCTAACATCGTTAATGAAGGGGACCTAACCTCGAATAGATGGGGGGACCGGGTTAACCCTCCTCCCTTAACTACACACTGACCTGAACTGCCCTTAGAATAGTAGGGGCCCAGGGAGGGAGTTCGGATATTACGTAGATGAGCGATCACAGCTAAAACAAAGAGGGAGAGCTAAATAGTTGAGGGATAGTTCTCCCGAGGGAAACAAAGGACTCGATGGGAGTTGATGACTGGATATAGCTAGCAACTCAAAAATAGAGGGCCTTCCGTTTTTTCAGAAAGAAACCAGAAACCGGCAGGAAAGATGCGAACAATCAGCTATGGCCCCAACCCCCAAGAAGGATACTACAGCGAGACCAGAGATAGTTAAAGAAAGTCCATCGGGCGGGGGTAAGCGAGAAAGGAGGTAGGGATAGAGGCTGATTGAACCTTACAACAAGAAAGTGAGGCTATTTGAATTGAGGGAGCGAGGGCACCGGCCAATCAACACTGAACAATCCTACTTCCTTCTTTAGGGCCTCCATCCTTCACTACTACCCTTCACTGTAGGAAGGAACATGGGATTCTCCATCTGTCCATCCTTCACTACCACAATTAATCTCAAAAAAGGGCTCGCCGGATAGCCTGGGGGTTCAGGCTGGAGGGAAAGTAATGATCTCCCTCCCACACCCCGGAAAGTAATGCTGGTATCCACCCACACCCTCGCTCGGTGGACCAGAGGACAGACGCGAGCAGCAGCGGAGACTCCGTGAGTGGGGAGAGTGATATAACGAACTAGAGAAAGTTAGGATTGAACTTCACAATCCAACCGGGCGCCTGTCCTCACCCCCGGTGAAGCTCTACTCAACCGGGGGTGAACTATCTATCCGAGTTAGTCCCGAGAAGACTTTCTTGAACTCGGACCAGCAGCTATTATTTATTCCTCCTCGTGAAGGCCCTCCCTAACTTCCTATCTATAGTTACCCCAACTTCCAACCGGGGGTTCAGGCACTAACTCCCACTGTCCATCCTGCCCATTAGAATAGTAGGGCCATCCAAACATTTATCGCTTGCCTTCCCTCTTTATCGCAGCTATTATTTATTATCCTCCCCACTATCCTATTGCGCCTACCTCCCTTCACCCCCGGTGGCTAGCCTAACAAATATATCCGTACTAGAGTTCCCTCCCACCGGCGGGGCTCCTAATCTATGGGCCTCCCATCCGGTCTCTTCAACGATGGCCCAACTAGAGTTCCCTCCCACCCTGCTGGGAAGGAGAACTTCTCTTTTGTTTGGCTGGACCAGAGGCATGCTCGAACCCCCCCCCCACCCAGAGATAGTTGAACTCTATTGCCTCCCACCCGGATATAGTATAACTCCCTCCCTGGGCCCTACTATCTATAGGCAACGGCATCTACCGTTTCTACCTGGGGGTGGAAGGAAGGGCGGCTCAACTAATCTACCGGGGGTGGACTAACTACCTTTCTCGGCGGAACTAGATAAAATTCTATGGGCCTCCCATCTGACTACCGGGGGTGGGAAGGAAGGTAGGAATTGAGCTTTGCTGGTGCAATTCATTCGGGCGAGAACGAGAACTGGGGTTCTAACTAGAATCGCGAGAAGGCTGCTATGGCAAGAGATTTCTTTTCTGAGAAATGAGATGGCAAGTTTATTTCTCCTACCTTCCGGAGCTAGATTAGTTGCCTATAGATAGTAGGGCCCACTGTTTCTATTTCCAATCCCGAGCGTAACTTTGATGGAGCCCTTTCCTCTACAATGAATCGTGTAACAATGAAGGGCCACCGCTGCTACCTTCTCTGCTACCGAGGGTGCATGAAGGCTTGAACGAACAACTAATTTGGATCGACCGGTTGCCTATAGAATGGTAGGGCTTCCCGATGGAGAATACTTTCTTGAACTCGAACATTCTCGAGCTACCCCCGCCCCCCCTTTTTATTAATTCCGGCAATAGGAAACGATGTTGGAATTGGAGCAGGAATGGATAGAGATCGAGAAACAACCTTGTATTCATTATCTAGTTTAGTTTGCTCTCCTCGCTGGTGTTGCTCAGCTAGTTCGCTCCGGTTGAACTAGTTCTTCTTTCCGGCTCCTCCTGACTCCCTCGTTAATTCTCTGAAAGCATGCTCCTTCACCCGGACTGGGCTACCTCTCCCCACCGCCATCCTTCACCGGCAACTATCATTGGACAATCAACTCTAGTTCCTCCCACCGGCCCCAGGGAATCAACTGCCTCCCGGAACTACCTTCCCTCCCATAGCTTCTGAACCCTCCCATCGAGAACTTATTCACCCGGGAGTTCAGCTACTTAGTATTCTCGGAGTTCGACGAAAGTATCCAGCCTAGAGCCGGGTAACCTGCCTGAGCTGGACCATCGCCTCCTTGTTTATTCTAACCCGGGAGAGCTGAGCTCCATCATAGTGATGCAGGATGGCGATGGAGCTAAACTGAAAGAGTGAGAACTCCAGGCGAGAAACGGTGAAGGATCAAGAAACGAGTTATGCTTGCCTCCCACCAGCTAAAAAGAAAGAGAATCTAGTCAACTAACTTAATACCGGTCCAGCGACTAGCTATATTAGTTGGACTCACCCCCGATTAGAAATTAGTCTTCCTTCCGGACCTTCCTTCCTTACAGCCTCCAGTAGCACTCGACTCTGTAGCACTCGACTCTGTAGCACTCGACTCTCTAACTTCCTCAACCAACGACTGACTAGCTATTATTTCTATTTTGTTTGGACGGGATTTCTCGCTTTCCATCCTGAACCGGGGCCCCGGGTAGCTTCTTTCCCTGCCTCCCTCCCTCGGATGCCGTTGAACTCCCACTGCCAACATCTCTTCCGACCGGCATCGTTACTTCCTTCCTTCCGGCAGCTAATACACTATTTCGTTTGGTACCATTCCCATCCGGAGCCACCGGAGGTGTAAAGGAGGGTGGCACCCCCGGGTGGCCCGGAGCTAGATGCCGTTGGAAGCTAAGCAACTCCCGGCCCTACGAAGGTTGGGGTGGGTGGGAGGAGACGGGGCTGAACTGTACAACTATAGTTAGATAAGGAAAGGGATTCGACAATAACCTCACTTCCTTCCTTACAGCCTCCACCTTCCTTCCTTCCTGAGTTAGTCCCTTCCTTCATTAATGCAGGAACCGAGACGAACTGCCGCCCTATCTAGAAAGCTAAACGAACTGGAGCCGGTGGGATGGAGAACTTTTGTTCGTGTTAGCTTCCTTCCCTCCGGACCTTCCTTCCATCCATTTAGCCGGCCCGCCATCTAATCACTTCTCTACGGCCGGGCGAGAACAATAATAGTTCCTCCGGGAATATAGTTCAAACTAGAATATTGTATTTCCACATGTTCATCCCTCCATCGGCTTCTCCATCCTCACGGAGCTAGATGCCGTTGCCCACTCAACAACTAAAGGAGGGGAACTCGAGAAAGCCCTACGGGGAGTCAACCGGCCCCTACTCTTTTAAGGGCCTTATTACCGTGTAGGAAGGGTAGGCACCAACGGTTGCCCTTTGAGTGGTTGACTTCCGATTAGACCCTCCGGATGGATGGGCGGTGAAGGATGGATATAAAAGCAAGTTAGTTTATCCTTGCCCTGGACAGCCAATAAATCAAAAAGGATGGAATGACCCGCAGGAAAGTAGGTCCTTTTAGCAGGAAAGTAGGTAGGCTCCAATGAAAGCTCAGGTAGGCGGGACTCCCATCCTTTGTTAATTATCCTCTTTCTCGGGCGATAAAGTTAGCATGAGTTGGTGCTCCCTTCCGATAAAGCGCTGCTCCCTTAATAGATTATCCGCTGTTGGTGTGCCATAGAATAGTAGGGGCCCATCCATGTTACGTATGAAATTGATAACCTCCCACCCTACCCAAACTCGAGATGCAATAAATAGAGTGAGCCATTCTGGTTCCATCCCTTGTCGCACTAGCAGTCGAGTCCCGCGAACTGACGATTCCCGGAACTAGAATTCCTTATTATAGCAGGTTGATTAATGAAGTGGGAGGGAATTCTAGTTAGACCACCCACCCGGAACTATTGCTTCCTTATTATAGCAGGTTGATTAATGAAGTGGGAGGGCCCCTACAATTCTATGGTAGTTGTTCAATTCCCGGAACTATTGCTTCCCACCCACCCCTACAATAATCTACCTCCCAGGGGGGGCCAGGTAGTTGACGAACTAAGATTCAACGGCTAATCCTCTAGAGTCCCTCCCACTTTATTAATGTACGCCTGCTAGAATGACGGCATGTTACGTATAGAATCTGGCCCGCCAAGAACTCCACTCGCTACCCTGGCCCCCCCTGCATGGAGGTAGATTATTGTAGGGGCTAGAATTGGGTGGGATGATAGGTAGGGATTAGCCGAAGCAGGGTGGGGCCCCCACTGTTCCTAAATTCCCACCCGGGAATTCTAGAGGGGTGGAAAGTAATATCATTCATTTTCCCATCCGTCATTTCATTGCTTCCCATCCTATCTTCGCCAGATTATATACGTAACATGCCCCCTTGAGAATAGTAGGGCAATGTTTATTCCACCCACCCCTCATGTTACGTATAGAATCTCGGGATGCGCTTTCAATCGCAATTATGTTCGGATAATTATTGACGGAACAGTTTATAGCTCCCTACTATTTGAAGGGAATCAGCTTGCTAGCCCCCCAGATTAATGCACGCTTGCCAAAAGAGTAACCAATTCTAGTTGCGGCAAGCAATTAATCAGCTTGCGGGGGCATAGGCCCACCCGCATAGTTGTTGTTATCACCCTGCTGCCACCCATAGAATAGTAGGGGCCTGCATCCCTATAGTTGAGGTATATTAGTTGAAGGGATTAGCCAGAGAGCATCTATAGTATTGAATCGCTCTCCCAATGCGGAGTGGTATATGATGTTGATTACTTGATGTTGATCCGGTTGCTCACTCGATGTCGATCGAGAAAGGAGCGAGCCCCGCCCTGGGGACCATAATTCCCCTCCACCAACTATATCCTTCCCATAAAATAGTAGGGGCCTATAGAATGGTAGGGGCCGAACTGCCATGAACTAAGATTCCCTCCCGCCCGTAGGGGCCATTCCGGTTTATGAACACCCGCACCTTCCCTTAGAATAGTAGGGGCCACCCAACCCTTCTTCCGTTCCCAGAACTAGAATTGCCTTAGAATAGTAGGGGCCTACCCGGCGTAGGGCACTGATTAATGTTATTCTAGCAACTCGGAGGCGCTCGATTCTAGAACTATTTTAGCAGCCCCTTACTCTAGCAGGTTAATGCCCCCATAGAATTGTAGGGCTGGGGCGTCATTAATGAACTGATTAATTAACAGGCTAATGCCACCCATAGAATTGTAGGGCAGGTTATTAATGCGCCTGCTAGCCCTTTAGAATGGTAGGGGGCTCGCATGAACTGATTAATTAGAGGTAGATTAGTTGGATAACGGGTGGGAAACTATAGTTAGTTCCTATGGTTCATGTGGAAGATAAAGCGGGGGGCCCGTTAGAGGCCAAAGCAACTCCCAGTTATATAGGTAGGGGGCATCTCGGAGCAGGAATAGCTACTTACTTAATAGGAGAGAATGACTAACCTATGACCCTTGAGGACCAGAAGCCCTCCACCAGATTCTAGCGGTGGGCGCCCCATTGTAGAGTAGGGCACTAGCTCTAGCCGAACGGGAGTTGGGAACGGCACATGAAGGGCTACTCGGACACATCTCGACGGGAACTATTAACAACTAAGGGTAGGGTAGGGCAGGACCGCAGCAAAACGAGGAAGTTGATCCATCGCCCCACCCAATATTAGTCACTCAATCTGCCACTATTCTCGAGAAGGGAATGAAAGCTCGGGGACGTGCCTGCCTCTCATGGTTGGTGCCCCACCTTCTATAGATCGATAACCGCTGTTTTGCCTAGTTTTGTCCCATAGAATTGTAGGGCGAGATAACCCGACTATAATGAATTCTGTTTTGTCAATTCGAGATACCCTCGATTCTAGAACAACAACTATTTTCGCTAGCAGCCCCCTACAATGAAAAAGGGGGCTTATTAATGAACTGATGCCCCCCTACTCTTCTAAAGGCAGGCTTATAAATGCAACTATAATTGGAGGGGGGCCCCCTACTATTCTATGGGGCTTATTAATTAACAGTTCTTCTAGCAACGGCTCGAGTGGAGGGGGGCCCCCGACCGTTATTCTAGCAGGCTAATTAATGAACTATGGGGGCGCCATTAATGAACTGATTAATGAACGTGTGTGGGCCCCCTGCCATTAATGACGCCTGCTAGCCCTCCTCCCGGGCGGGGGATAGTTGGAGGTAGATCCCCTACTATTCTAAAGGGGTGGGGGCAAGGTTCGGCCTAGATAAAATATAGATGGGGGTTTGGGGTTTGGCTGGATCTGGGGGTGTTGGGCATGTTACGTAGTAATCTGATGAGGCATCGTCGTACACTTTTAAGCCTCTCTCTTTTCTCAAGGATACCCTCGCCCCCTTTTGTCCTCCCACCCACCCCGTAGGGCTCCTGGGAGAGAGAGATCGATCACTCCGAACCCGAATGGCTAGGGTTGGGTGGGGATTCTAGTTCCCGTTTGGAAGGGTCAGATAAGGCAGGGTGGGAGGAGGGAGATATAAAGAGATCCGATAAAGAAGGAGAGATCCCGGCGGGAGACGTTTCTTCTCTCTCCTGCCAGGGTCGGGTTTCCGAGAACAGATATTGTTGCCCTTCCGTTTTTCGGGTGGGAGAGCAAAGGCAGATCAATATTGAGAGTTAGAAGGAGCCGGAGCATCCCTTCCCGTCCCATTTCTTGGAAATCCAAGGCCTCTAGATTGAAAACCATAAACAGTTGACCGAGCCCTACGCCTTGACCCCCATAGTAAAGCGATAAAAGGGGTGATGCCCCTGCTTTCTCCGTAGTCTATGCCTTTGATTCTTAGTCAACTCAATCTAGAACTGCCGTAGAATTGTAGGGGGCCGCTGGTGGCTCTTCTTCTGACTATGGCACTGAATCTGCAAAAACTTGGCTGGAATTGGTTCTTAAACTAGAGGATCTAAAACTGGTAGATCTGCATCGGGATATGGAACTACAGTAACAAGCAGAGAAATACGCACTTGCTCTCATAATACGATGTATTCTTCGGTGCTTCGATGGGAGTATCTGAATTCTGCACCGTTCACCTCCTACGGCCCCACTTCAATTACTACACTAAGACAAGCACCCCAACCCTTCGTGTTAGACCAACTCCCGTCCACCGCCTTGCTCTTTGGTCCCGATTGGATTGAATCAATGCATTCCTGCGGGAAACGGAGACTCCAAACCCACCGAACTGAGCCGAACACCGCCCTATTCTTATTCATTCCAGAGAGACTACTACTGGAGATACACCTGACCATACCGACCAAGGGTAAATCAGGGACTTGCATATATTGTCCATGTAGTTTTGGAACGGAAGGGTTAGATGCGACGGGCCCATGTATGGATTGGATGGGGATTGGCTAAGGATGGATTGGAGGCGTAGTCATCGCATAAATCGGAGGCATAGTCATGGGCCGCAGATCAGAGGTTTTGGAATTGGCCATGTGGACTCAAACGGAAACTGGTGGTGGCTCAACTGCTAGCTTTTAAACGGGCTATAGCACTGGCCTGCATTTAGCTCTGCCCCCCCCGAAAGGTTCTCCATTGAAAACTGCTGGTGGTGGTTATGGATCCAGATCTGTAACTCGATATTAAACCCCTAGAAGAATAAAGCTGGAACTGGCAAGGATGAGTAACAGAGGCATTGCCTTTAGGTGCCAGTCAATCAGCGTGTATCAGAGGGAGCACGAGGAGGAAAGACAGGGGGAAAAGGGGAACCAGAGGTGGGCGCTAGAGGGACAGGACCAAACATAGGAAAGCAGGAGCCCCTACTTATATAAGGGGACTAGAGCATGGGGAAGCAAGAGCACAATCAACTAGAGCATAGGTAGTTGACCTCACATATTCGAATCCGGATCCTTCAGGTCCGCAGCCCTCTTCGAGATTTATACCCAGTACCGCCAGTAGCATGGTAGAGAGGCAAGGGTAGCACCCGCAGAAGCAGTAGATAAGGTTGCAGGTGGCAGAGTGAATGGCAAAGATGGCAGAGGCAGTTGACTCAGCCAGTTGCCCCATCCATTTGAGTTCACCCAGCTGTATCCCCGAGATCCACCAGTAGCAAGGGCATAGGCACCGGGGACAAGCGGTAGAGACAGTAACACAGTGAGCACTATACCCTGTCCTTGTTCCCCCAACGTAGCCACGTGTTCTCCTCTGTTGGGTTCCGTTGTCCGCTCCAACTTGAGACGAATAGGGGGTGTTCCGCTGACTGGTGTTTGTTCCCAATATTCTGAAGTAGCGTTGTTCCGTTCACTCGATCCTCCAACAGCAGAAAGAGATCGAAAACCCCCTTATTATTTGAATGGGGTATAAGGGGGTAAAGATCCGGCTTCAGTCAATCCACCAGCAAAGTTCTCGGCTGGTATGGGCCCCGTGGCACCCTTTATATAAATAGGGGAGCCAGATTATTCTATTCCAGATCGTGGTCCATATTATGATGCTGGTAGAGATTATGATGCTGGTAGAGATTATGATGCTCGTCAGCGCCTTCGTAATCCATTTCCAGATCCAGAAGGAGCCATAGCAAAGGTTGCAAGGGTATAGGACACGGGAGCAGGGGCAGTAGGATATACACCAAAAGTAGAGGTAGAAACAGCAGAGGTATAAGCATTTCAGCCGCAGATCCAAAAGCTGATTCTCGTGATCGGGGTGAGGAAGCAGAGCCAAGGGTAGCTGGAGCAGAGACAGGACCAGCATACCTGTTCCGACTTCTGAAACATCCTCAGTGTTCCAACTTTACGCACATGCACCACTCGATACGAGATGAAGGAGCTATAGACGCCCTCTACTCACGCTGGCTTCGGCCTTAAATTGGTTAGTCTCGGAAGGAATAAGTAAGTAACTTAGGTACGTTAAGTGACCCGACCGACATAGGAGGTCGAGGTACGTTAAGCGAGAGGCTATATTCTTTTCCTAAGATACGTATATAAGGTGAACTAAGGAGGAAACACCACACACCCACCTACTTCTATAAGTGTTGATCAATACTTATAACTAACTCAGTAGTAGGGGCTTGGCACTTTTCCGGAGACAAGCCCTTATCTTGCTTGTTTGTGCTGTAACTCGATAACTCATTTATTAACTATTTCATTCCTCTTCGGTTAATCAAGGCCCCTGATGCCTGATCAGCCTTCTCTTGCGAGCCCTCTTTACCCAGCAGCCCACTATCCGATTCCCGTTCGGACTAACCAACTTAAGGAACGCAGAAAGCGTCCACCCACCTATTTAGATTAGATTGATTGGGCCCACATTTAGTTAGTTCTTTTCCCTCCCTTCTATCCCGATGCGCCCAGCGGGACCTCGAGTTAACTATGGGGCGGCTGTATTCACCGACCGATGATGCTTAGGTAGGTGTACTTTGGCCTTTCCCGAATCGGCTTCCTCAAAGTTATTACCACCGTCTATTGTCTCGGGCGAGATGCGCTCCCAAACTGTATCTTACCGACCGATAGCCTAGCCACCCACCCTTATTTAGTTGTTCGGTTCGTTAACTTCGTTCGGTCACGTAGTTCACTTAGAAGGCAAGGGTTCCGAAGTCAGACTGACGGTACTCCGTCAGGGTTACTACTTTATTTCCTTCAATAAGTACAGGAACGATAAAGGCGTGGTGGCCCACCTATGGCCAAGCCCACCAATAATGGGGGGTAGGGAGTCCAGCAATCATAGATAGGTACTACTCCTACCCATCGAAATACATTCCAGTAGGTCTCGTAGTTATCGAATAGGTATCATCATTTTCCAGCCATTCCGAGTTAGTGAGCCGTATCCGGTTAGGGCACTTGATTGAGTATGACTGCCGGGAGAGAAAGGAACGTAAGGCGTAACCTATTTCTACATAAAGTGGAAAAGGAGCGCTTGAAAGTTGATCGAAAAGGAAGCAGATGAAGTAGAGCCGGTTCGGAGCGTTTTAGATTACCCCTTCGATAATGTTCGTTTAGCGGCGGTGTGCCACGAGCCCCGGTCCAACATAGGGGGACAGCCATCCCGATCAACTTTAGAATATCTTCTGCCCTTCTCACTTCTCTCCACCATTGTGATAAATCTACCTCACAAACAAGAAGCAAGATGGACCCTTCCCCTCTTCAGACGAAGTGTTTCACGTGCTGGCTGGGCCCATCCGGTTGGATTTTGATAGAGACCCCTATTTTGTTTCTGTGTTTTTCCAAAATGCGTAAGGGTAGGAAGCAGTACCCACACCATCCAGAAGTGTAGCTCATTCCATCGACCCGGTGAATAAGCGTACTTCCTCTCTTCCCTACACATGAAATTCATTTCGGCAGACAGCGAGCGAGGCATAGGCCGTAGGAAGGTGACAGGTAACGGCAGGCAACAGCATGCTTTCTTTATAGATAGCCCCCAATTTAGCACCCCTCAAGTGCAGAGGTGAGAATAGGAGAAGAGTGAACCCGGCCCACTCTTCAAGCTGAAATAATCGGGGACTAGCACTGGTTCTGAAATTGGCTGTGGGACTGACTCTTGCTCTGGCTTTAGACCTAGATCTTAAACCGGTCCGACGGAGGAATATGGCGCAATGGCGAGTAAACCGTGCTAGCGCTACGAAGCTTTAGCTGCACCCGCGTAGAAGATATCGATCTTTTTTCGAGGGCCCCGGCCGGTAGTCGGCCCGGTTTCAATTCTCGCCGTTGTTGAATCGATCTCTATTCTGGAGAATCGATCTCGAACCTTCATCTCCCACCAATATTAGCCGGGCAAACCCCCGGCGGAACTATATCTCCCACCCGTCCCCAAGCCTATGCCCCCCATGCAGGGTGGGTGGGTATAGGGCTAGACAATAATAGAATAATAGGGCTCGATTCTATACGTAACATGCCCACGGTTCATCGGGAGGGAACAATAGGGCTATACCTCCCACCCAACTATCTCCTCCCGGCCTGGCGAATAGTAGGGGAGATACCGACTACCGGCTAGAATGGTAGGGGCCCGGGCATGCAGGGTGGGTGGAAAGTGACGCGGGGGACTTATCCAACGGCATCTACCGGGCAAGATAGAGAACCCTCCCGCAATAACAATCCCTCTGCATGCACCGGAAGGCCGAAGGTACTTAGTTGGCGGGAAGGTTAATATATTTGCTTATTCTAGCAGGTTAATATTGAATTAGAGGTAGATTAATTGTGGGAGGCCCCTCTCCTTTCGCCCCCCTACCATTCCCCCCCACCCTAGGGGGGTAGGGCTACCCCGGCACTCAACTCAACTGCCCTACTCAACTATAGTAGAGGGGGGGTTGCGGGGGGTTCAATAGGGCTATAGCCCCCTGCATGCAGGGTGGGGGGGGACTCGATAGCTATAGATTAATGAAGATAGGCTATGGCGAGATTCCACACCCACCATTATATACGTGATACCCCGTCTATAGCTATAGTAGGGAAGACCAGTGCTCCGTTGTCTCACGTCCAGCCCCTACTATAACTAGTGCCGGGGTGGGGGCCCTCCTTTCTTGTAGGGTTTCTAGAGAGAGATAGTAGCAGTGGGGTGAGTATACGGACATAGTAGCAGTGTCTAAAGTCTTTTCAGTGAGAGAGTATCTCCGCCCCGCTATTCGTGCTTGTCCGATGAGAGGACCGGTGGTGGTCTGGGCGGAGGTGTCTCTGGTAGTTCTGGCCAATCCGACTCACCTAACTCCTCAGGTGAATCACTTCCTTCTGCAGTGCTCTGTTCCCCTGGCTCTTTCATCGACGCCCTGCGTCTCGTCCAAGTATGCTGCGTTCAATAACCGGTAATTCGTCCTGTAAAAGGAGGAGTCTTTAACTGGAGAGGACGGGCTGCGCCGGCTGAGAAGGGGAGTTTGAGTCTGAGCCCCCACGAATGAATCTCGGTTCTGCTTAAAGAAGAGTATTCTCTCGTGTGGGGTAGCTGCGAGTCGTCCATGCTTGATCAGTTGCCGCGAACCGGGGTTTCATCAATGTGAAAGTGACCAATTCTCTAGCACTAACTCTAGAACTTCCACTAGAACGTCGAACAGCTCTAGCGGAACGCTCTAGAACGTCGAACAGCTCTAGCGGAACGCTCTAGCTCTAGCGGAACGCTCTAGCTCTAGCACTAGCTCTAGAACTTCCACTAGAACGTCGAATATAGTTGCACGGCGTCCATCCTCCATGGGCTATTCTGTTCGGCCCTTCCGAAAATGAAGCCTTCCCCCCACCCCGATCCCTTCTAGTCAAGATAAAATATCCGTTCCCCTTTCCCTCCCCCTCACTATAAGCCCCAGCCCCACCCCAGCTACAGTTGCTACCCCTCACTAGAACTGTAGCTGGGAACGGCCCTTTTTCATCTTATTCCCTTCCTTCCCCAGCCCGGGCCTCCCACCGGGGTGGGTGGAGGAGATAGGCGGAATGGGAATAAAGAGTTTAGTATGCCTCGGAGATGAGATTCCTATTCCCCGGCACGTTGAGGCTTACCGGGAGGGGAAATAGGGGAAGGGTTGATCTCACCCACTATCCACTTCGAGCAGGTAAGATGAGGTTAGTTCCCCCATGCCGTGGCCCTCGGGAACTCCTCTTCTTTCTCGCTCCTCCCCCCCACCCTTTCACATCGACAACTAAAGTATTGCTTTGGGTGGGGTAGAAAGCGTGGTTAGTTGTTTCTCGGATGCTGGGACAGAAGAATAGTTTTGTTTCAGATGCATGAGGTGGGCAGTCAGTCTCAGATAGAGGTGCGGAGCGGTATCTTATTTACGTATTACCGAACCATACCATGCCATTCATTAGAGCCAAACTGAAATGCATCCGAGCCTGAAACCGGTGCATTCGAGCTATCACTCCCGCCCAGTTCGTTCGTGCCAATTATAGCCAGCCCGGCCTATAGTTTCTGAAGGCAGATTCTATACGAATTAGACCCCCCACCCATCCCCACATTTGGCAACCATCGAGCCGGGAGGGAGTTCTAGTTGGCCCAACCACTATTTCTTCTTCCCAAAACTAGACCATCCCACCCATCCCAACCTTACCTCCCTTAGGGTGGGAGGTTCTAGTAGGGTTGGGTGGGAGGCTACTATAGTTACCGGTGGGAGGTTCTAGTAGGGTTGGGTGGGGGGTTTACGTTTCCTCCCGGCATGTTACGTAGAAAATGTGTGGATCAACTAATAGAGGAACAGGATTCGAGGAATCGACATAGGAGCGAGCAGTCGAGCTACCGCATTGGCTGAACATCCCTCGCCCCCGGGGAATCACTACTACTTTCAAATGTTTGTTCGTTCCACGCTCAAGACAGAAAGGAAGAGCTTTCTCGCTTCAGTCGACCAATCAGAACAAGGGATGGCTGCCCAACTATTGAAACAACCGGGTGCAGTTCGCTAGCAAGCCACATCTCTATTTCTTCCAATTGTTCCTTTTGCCGGGGCCTTGAGTTCAGATTATCTCCCTCTGAAGACTGCTTACGAATGGTTCAGTAACTCGACCGGCGGGAGAGGAAGGAAGGCCCAGCTTGTCATTATCATTTCAATGGCTCGGATTGTTGGGTGATAGAAAGGGTTGCAAAAGCACTGCCCTTAATCCTCTCCTTTAAGTCGCTGGTTCGATCCTGTTTGCAAAACAAGTCCATGATGGCTGCAGTTGGGCATTGCTTGAATGAACGGTAGGGCCACAGAGGGAGAGATCGGAGGTTCCATGAAGCCGGTTGGTTCGTACCTACTCCCCATGCATACCAGGATTGACAAGTGTTGTTTCGGGCCGGGATCTCCGGAAGGGAAGCTCCGGGCATAGCAGAGCATAGCAGAAGGCCATCAGTGACTTACTTAGCTCCTTTTCTTTCTTTAATAAGTCCCTCTCCTTGAAGACCTCGACCCAGTTCCAGAGCTTGGGGCCCCAACTTCGAGAAATAAAGCTAGCGCCCGAGAGTTTCTATTACTACTATAAGATGCGGGCGGATATCCCTAAGGCCCAGAGGGAAGAATGACAGAATGTGCCGGAGACGAACTGTGTAACTCATCCTGTAGCTTCTGGGGCGATTCATCGGAGGTCGACCTGCCATTATGGCTTTTAAGCACGCACCCGATCGTTTGGAAGTGACTTAGTGTTGGGGCAGACTTAGCTCGAGTGACTTCGGAAATGGCTGATGTTTCAAGGCCTGCCTTCGGATGGAGAGATTGAGTCGAGGATGTGATGTTGTGCCTTCGGAAGGAAGGGTCGACTGAAAGCCATCCCTTGTATTGTGTTGGGGCATTTAAAGGTATTAACCCCCCGGAAGCCCATCCCCACACGATGAGAAGGGAATCTTCTCGATGAGAGCTGGCACTCGACTGACAAGAAAACAAACATATCTTCCAATCTCCGGAACCAGGTTCGGATGCGAAAGCAATGATCGTTAATCCTACTAGAATATCTGGAGTTTTTATCCCCCCACTATAGAAAGTATAGCAAGCTGATTAATTCCCCTTCCTCCTCCCACCCACCCCAAGGGCCTATCTGGCAGTCGAGTGCCCTCGCGGGGAGCCTGCAGAGGTTTCAAAATCGAGGGTGTATTGGTTGACTCACCCGAGAGCACTTCGATTCGTTTCAATCTCGGGTGTATTGCTAACCTGGGCAACTATGCCCCCCGGTTCATCAGGGGTGGGTGGCTATAGTGGGGAGTCCCACCCTGCTTCCCCGGCTATAGATTGCCCCACAGTCGTATAGATGCTTCCGCCCTTACAATCTATAGGGGTCGAAGTTGAAATCGCCAGATTATATACGTAACATGCCTATGCAACTATATCCACCAATAGATCGATATGCAGTTTTTATTAGAGATCCCCCTACTATTCTAAAGGGGCAGAACTTTTCCCATAGAATTGTAGGGCGGATCGAGCGAGAGCGACCAAGAAATGCTGGGTTTGTAGCCCACATCCGACGGAGTTCA
This sequence comes from Cryptomeria japonica, assembly GCF_030272615.1. Taxonomy (NCBI): domain Eukaryota; kingdom Viridiplantae; phylum Streptophyta; class Pinopsida; order Cupressales; family Cupressaceae; genus Cryptomeria; species Cryptomeria japonica. The sequence goes on from NW_026729343.1 coordinate 73,154, forward strand.
GTACAATACCGGCATGGTGGTGCTGCGAGGTCACATAAAATGATTTCCTGTTGATAATAGAAAGTTTTCGTTTTTTCCATCCGTTCCGTATCCACTTTTGCAAAGTCGGGCAATTCTTAATTAATCAGTTCATGTGTGTGGGGCTGGCAATTAATCAGCTTGCTACAGGGGGCATAGTTGCCTGCTAGAATACGCTACAATAACCCAACCGGCATCGCCCCGTAGGGCCCTTAGAATAGTAGGGGCCCACCCAACATTTAGTAGGGGCCCTCCCACCCAACTATTGCTTCCCACCCACCCTGCATTGAGAAGGAACCCACCCACCTACACGAAATTAGCTCGCTAGGCCTTTCCAAATAGTAGGGGCCCCCAGCCCCCGCCCAATTCGGCTGGGGGTAGGGTAGGGAATCAGTGAATTAATTAGCTTGCTAGAATACGCCCCCTACTATTTTGAGGGTAGTTGCTAGAATAAGCTAGAGTAAGCCCCGGCTCTTCCACCCACCCCTAGCCTGAATCCGCTAGACTTGGATCTCCAATAGATGGACTTGGCTCTGCTACTACTGCCTCTGCCTATGTATCGGACCATGCCTTTGCCCCGGCAACCTCTATTGCCTCCGCCACAGGATATGGATATGCTACTGCAGACTCTGCCACTGATGATAGGACTGCTACTGGCTTATATGTTTCTAGATAAACAGGTTCTGAGTCAACGGATGAAACTGTAGCTGGGTCTACTTTAATAGGTTCCGGGTCCCCTACTATCTAGCCGGGGTCAAAAGCTGGTCCTGCCTCTCCTCCTACTCCCTACGCCTATACCTATGCTATGGGTGGGGGGCCCCTACTATTCTATGGCTAGTCGCTGTGAGGTTACCCACTTTTGTTACGGGCTATCAAACAATCTATCGATCTGGAAGGAATGCTGCAGGCTCTGACACTCGAATTGTTAAGCGCTGTTCCGGCATTCTATGATGTTCTAGAAAGAGGAGTTCCAACCAGTGTACCTACAAGTGATGGTTCTAGTAAAACGGGATAGATAGAGATAGCTCATTACTTATGACCTGGTTGAAGAATCATTGAAGTTGATCCCCCATCCGCGGAGGTAGAGGCAAAGGTGGTAAAACAAGTGGTGGATTCTCCTACGGCATGGCCAGGAGTTTCATCCATTATACGAGCAGGTAAGCCGGACCTTAACCAACCTACTTTAAGTAGACCAAGTGAAAGCCACACATAATCAACAACTGCTATAGAGACTGGCCCATTGTTTCTTTAGGCTACAGTTTCAATAAATGGGGGGGGGTAAAAAACTGGTAGTACCTCCACCTTTGTCCTTGATGCTACCATTGTCTTTGCCTTTGGTGTTCCCACCCATGCTCATACCATCCCAGCTCCCCCTGCCTTTACTCTTATTCGGGACTGAACAAAGTGGTGTCTTAGCCTCAGCCTCTGCCTCTACAGCGAGTGCTACCCATGCCTTCACTGTGGGGTCCACCTTTTTTTAGCACGTGATCCTCTGGGACTTGAGCGGGATCATCGAGATCGGGAGTAGCGGAGTTGGCAGCATCCGGAGATGAACGTCGACTATTAATCTTCCCCGGAATGATGCCCCCCGCAATTAATCAGTCAATTAATCAGCCCGCTAGCCCTTTAGAATGGTAGGGGGCTAGAATAAGGAATTCTAGTTCTGCAGGGGGGGTGGCCCTTAACCCCCCACCCATCCCCACACACGCGGAGGCCCTCTATTCTATTGTTGTGCCGAGATGGAGAGGAGCCACCTCAGACCCCTGCCCGCACGAAAAAGGATCAGACCCCTGCCCGCACGAAAAAGGATCCCTCCCCGCAAAAGTAATTGTTCGGGGCTCACCCCGAAGCACAGCTGTTTGGGTTCCCCGGAACTATAGTTTACCACCCGGTCAAAGGGTTCGTGCACATTGGACACTGGTGCATCCAGCTCCCAGTTACTCCTCCCACCCCGGGACACTATTCCCCATGAACCATAGGACCAATGTGTTTCGCTGTCGACTCTCCCTCGTCCCTCGGACGAAGGGAGTGATGGGTGCTCTGCCCGTTCGCTGGTTGGAGTCCATCCCGTCAAAATACGAATTCCGTAGTTGGGCTTGATGAAAGGTTGGGTATACCTCGCCGCCACTTTAGCCCTTTAAGTATACCCACGCCCCTACGGGGCCTGCTCCGAGAAGAGCAGTTACGCATCACCCGCATTTATCATTTATATAATATCTGCACCATCGCTAACGCCCCTACGGGGCCTGCTCCGAAAAGAGCAGTTACGCGCTAATGGCCTCATCGCATCCATACGTCACATGCCGGGGTGGGCCTATGGGTGGGTAGGGACTCGATAGTTCCGGGTTGGGTGGGACTATAGTTACGGAGGAGATATAAAAAAAACGAGGGTAATTCTGGTCACCCCCGGTGCTGGGGAATTCTAGTTGCTCCCCCACCGGATCGACTTACACCTCCTGCCCATGAAGACCATGCCTTACTTGAACGGATCGAGTGAGAGCTTGAGATCTTTTGGAGGGAAGGATAGCCGGCTGGTCGAGAAGCGGATCGCCCTGATTCTTCGGATTGAGTGAGAGCATGAGATCCCTCCATTCGTCCCTTGCCGGGCAAGCATTCCTCTCCGACAGCCCCAGGAAACTGATGAAACGATCCACCCGCCCGCCGGGCCCCTACTATTCTATGGCCCTACTATTCTAAAGGGGCTGCTCACCGGCACTTTCTTTTTCTACAGTTCGACGATTTATTCCAAGTTGTTGACATTACAGTTAGGCCTCGAGCCCGCTTCAGAAAGAATCCTACCTGCTGCTCCACCTGGCGAATAAAGAAATATCGAGTTGTCGGGTCGTGAATTCAAAAGATAAGTTTAGGAAGCTCTCATCCCTTCCCGGTCGTTATGGCAAACCGATCTCCTAGTCGGGTGGTTCGTGGCGAGCAGTGGGAGGATAAGAGGTAGGGAGAAGTGATGATCAACTCTTTTCGGATTCCTAGTTCTCGGAATTGAAGTGATTATCCACTCGCCTCAGCCACTCCGGTTTACTGCCGCTTATCCTTCTAATGGTATGGATCAAGAACCCGATCCCGTTTCTCATAGTCGAGTGCTTGGGTCGACCCCAGCTGATGGAATGATAGCCGAGCTATCTCCTCCCACCCACCAACTAGAATTCCCCATGAACACCCGCTGAACTATCGAGGAGAAACCCTACTAGTCTATGGCGACCAAGGCTAGGCCCCTTACCGATAAATGGCGGCAAACCCCCAACAGAATTCGGGGGCGGGTGTTCCCTATATCCACCCACCCCCATAGAATAGTAGGGCGAGATACCCTCCACCCCATCGCGAATAGTAGGGCTCCCGATGAAACCATCCCTTTGGTTCATGAGGGCCCCTACCATATAATTTGAGGGCGGCAACTATATCCTCCACCAACTCTCCTCCTCTAATTAATCAGTCCCATAGAATTGTAGGGCTTGATTGAAGCCTGCTTCCCTTTAGCCCCCCACCCCTTTAGAATAGTAGGGGAGATACCTCCTAATTAATCAGCGCAGGGAATAATCTTATATAGTTGCTGATTCGATTAAGGGGGCCCACACATGCTAGAATAACTAATCGAATCAGCAACTATAGCCCAGTGAGGAGGGGCTCGATAGTGGCCCACCCTTAATTAATCAGTCCCATAGAATTGTAGGGCGAGCTTACTCTAGCCCCCTACTATTCTTGATAGAAGGGCCCCCGCCGGGTGGGTGGGAGGAGGCTATGGGCGAATTAATTACTGATTAATTAACCCTCCCACCCTACGGGCCCTACTATCTATAGGGGAAGCAGTTCATCGGCCTATAGCCTATAGTCATGTTACGTATAGAATCTCGAGCCACCCCTACAATTTGATGGAGCTGAAATGGCTATGGCCACCGGGGGGCTCGCTGTCGCTCTCCATCCCCCAACCCCCCGCCCCCCCCCTCTATATAACCGGAGGGTTGGTTAGTTCGCCGGCGGCCCTATATTCTATGGGCTCGGGGTTCATCGGGTGCATCCCCCCCACCCCGCTACTAGAACAGCGGTTTGGTCCCCAGGGGTTCGGTATGATAGATCCCAATCCCCCCCACCCTTTTCTAATAGCGGTTTGGTCCCCAGGGGTTCGGTATGCTAGAATCTATACCCATCGGTTCGGTCGAGGCCACTCCAGATGGAGTTCGACGAATTCTATAGAAGGGGGGGGCGGGTCCCTTTCGTCTAGTGGTTAGGACATCGTCTTTTCATGTCGAAGACACGGGTTCGATTCCCGTAGGGGATATTGTTTCATGGGTCACTAGATCCCAGATAGATGATCTCGCTGCGAGATCCATAGAATAGTAGGGGCCATAGAATTCTAGGGGCTTTACTGGAAAACAATTACACCCAATGCAGGGGTGGGAGGGAGGCCCTTTGACTTCCCCCCCACCCGGATGTTGGGGTGGGGGGGGGGGAAGTTGCAGTCGAGTGCCCTCGATAATCACTAGAATTCCCTCCCCCCCCTTATTAATCTAATAAGTCAATTCTTGACTGAAGCCCCATTTGAATTGTAGGGGGCCTCGCGAGCATAGAATAGTAGGGGGCTAGAGTAACTAAAATAGTTCTAGAATCGATGGGAAACTCTAGTTCCGGATGTTCCTGTGAGTCGAGTGTCGGGCATGATGCAAAGCAGACCCTCTCCTTATAACTTGAGCCCCCCACCCATCCCCACACACGTTTCCCCACACACGCCATAACTCAACTACTTATCCCCTCGATTCTAGCAGGCATTAATAAGGGGGGGATGGGTAGATAATTCCGAACCCCAGGGACTAGAGTTCTTTTCTACCTCCCACCCACCCCTGATTCCCTCCCCCCCAATCGAACTAAGATTCAACTATCTATATCCGGGTGGTTGCTTTTGGGAATCATAGTTCCCTTACTCTAGCAGGCTAATTAATTAGAGGGCCCCTACTATATGGCCCTACTATTCAGCTATAATGGGGGGGGTGGGAGTTCCATTATAGATGAGGGAGGGAATCTTAGTTCCGGGTGGGTGGGAAGCTATAGTTCCTGCAGGGTGGGAGGAAGGGGGCAATTATTCTGCAGGGTAATTAAGTGTTCATGTGGATATAGGATAAGTCCTCCGCGTCCCCATAGAATTGTAGGGCCACCCCCCAACGGCACTATTCCACCCACTGCCATTAATCAGCCTGCTAGAGTAAGCGGTTCTCCTAAGTTCCCACCACGGCCCCTGGCCCCCCCTGGGAGGTAGATTATTGTAGGGGCCCTCATTTCATTAATCAGCCTGCTAGAGTAAGGATGGGTGGGAGAGATAGTTCTCCTAAGTTCTAGTTGCCCTACTCTTCAACTTAATGGGGGGTGGGGGGGGGGTTGAGAATAATAGTAGTTGCGGGGTGGGCCCATGGGTGGGTAGGGACTCGATAGTTCCGGGATGGGTGGGTATAGTTCGGAAGAAGTAGTTCGGCACATTTCGACGTCGTCATTGCCACCCGGTCCCAATTCATTTCGATGGGCGGTACAGCACGCACCTGTTCTGGCGAGTGAAAGCAGGAATGGGCCCCCGCCCGTAGGGGGCATTCGCCTATAGATAGTAGGGGCAGCTAATCCTACTAGAAGATGCGGGCGCATATCTGGTCCAAAAGGAAGGAAGTAGAGTTCAAGCTCCTTTGCCCCCCGGACATTGAAAGGTGGAGTGAAGAATGAGAGGGACGAAGGCGATCGGTTTCTCCGCAACTCGGGGGGCTCATTTTTTTCCGCCCCTACTATTCTATGGTCACCAACTTTCCATTCCTATGAACACCCGGGCTATTATTTGGAATAATGATGTTGTGTTGATAAATCAACCACTGCACCTGCCTATTGGTTCTCTTTCTCACCCAACCCGGCGGGGGCATAGCGAGGCAGGGGCATCTGAGCAAGTAGAACCACCCGACCAGTCCCAGTGGCAAAGGCAGTTTCCCCCGGATGTACCGAATGTACCGATTGGATTTTCTCTAGTGATACGCACGCCACTGCCCCGATATATATAGTTGGGCGTGGCGGTCTCTCGTTCGCTATGCCGCTGCAAGACCTGGGGGGTGTTGGGCACTGGGCATGGCTATCAATATGGACATGCCTTATATGATGGGTGGGCTTAGACTGGGACTGGACCTTAGTACGATGAGTTCGGTGTATTAGATAAGTGGGGCTTGATTGGGTGGATGGATTATCACTATGATTCTCACTGGGTGTTGCACGAGGTGCGTGCTACAGATAGCCATTAGTATGGATGGTACAGATATTGGTACAGGTGTGGATTACTACCATTCCGACTTCAAACCCTATTGAATCGTAAGGGCTGAGTGGGAATAAGATATATCCAGATCTGGCTGATTCAGCTGCTATTGATGTTCCCACCCTTCGCTCTTGTTGTTTCACCATTTATCAGCGGTAGTAGCCCCATCCCCTGTGTTAGCATCTGAGCCCGTGATGATATGATAAGCACAAGCATCTCCGAGTGGCCGGTGAGATGGATGAAAGCATGAAAGTCTCGAATCCCCGGTCGTCGGGCGAGCATCCGGACGGGAGCGAAGCTGGCGCGCGAGAGATGGCACCGGCTAGGCTCCCGTCGATCCACCGGCTTCGGCGACTTGACTGGGGAACCTCGACCCGGTCTACTAGCAGATTCTCCATGTGCCGAGATGCGGGTTCGAGATCCAGTTTCATATCCATATCTCGCTCCAGATTCCTCAGTCGCATACCTATAAGCAGTAGCAGATCCTGTTCCCATTCTTTGTTCCCGCCCGCCTACCACAGTTGGTTGCGCATCCCCCAGATCCCGAGTCCCGCGGAGGCGGAGCGTCGGAGCCAATGAACTGAGTTGATGAGCCGAACAACCCGCAACAGCACCATCAGTACTCCAATTGATCCAGTCGATTAAGATCCTGCGGGGGTAGCCTCATAGTTCTCGTCCGAGCCGTTGAAGCGTGGACGGATTGATCGACGTCAAATAATCTGTTCCAGTTCCTGCCGTCCAGGTCGATCCCACTCCCTGCTGTTGAGGTCGATCCGGAGCGGGATGAGCGAGAGACACATGGGCGGCGTAGGCAGAATCATGGGTTGGTACAGAGGCAGTCCGCTACCGGTCCCAGATCCGAATCCATACCCTACGAAGAATTGAGGAGCAGTTTACCCGGAGTTCGAGGAGTAGTTCACCCGGCATCAGTGACAGTTGGGGTTCCGATTACCACCCGGGCCTAGCAGCATCACCACCACCAGTAACGTCCAAGGAAATGGAGTAAGCAACGTTTATCCATCCGCAGCTATTAGTCACGGATAGCTCCAATTGATCCAGACGATCAAATGTCATTGGTTCCTTAACCACCAGCACCAGTTCCGGCGGACCAGAGGCGACCGAGAAGCAACCGCGACCGAGAAGCATAGATGGATCCAATCCCGCGACTCACTTTTGGGTCATAGGCAGCAGTGGGGGAAATAAAGCAGTCAGGGGTTTCCCCGATATCCCATCCCCGGATGCGCCAGATGCATGGACAGGAGCAACCAAGGTGGGAAAGTGTCCCTGCCCGTTCCGTATTCCATAGTCGGCAGCACCAATAGCAGCAGTCTCTCCATAACCAGTGAGTGAACACATCCTCCCGGAAGGGAGCTAGTTGGAGTTCGGGATTGAGTTTCCCGGAACCAGGAGCAGAGGTTCAGCCGTGTCCCCGTTCCCCCACAACCATAATAGATTGGAGCGAATATATAGATAGAAGATTGGAGTGGACCCGGTTTCTCCTCCGTTATTCTAGCGTCATTCTAGCGGGCGTACATTAATTGACTGATTAATTAAGGGTGGGAGGCTCTATTACCCCCACCCAACCCTACATAGCTCTATATCCGGGTGTTCATAGGGAATCATAGGGTTCCCCGGGGGGGAGGGAATCGTCAGTTCGTTGGTGGGAGGCCCGCCCGGGTGGGGGGTTATATTGCGGCAGAGAAAGATCGATTCATGTCGAGGGAGGAAGGTTGGGTGAGAGGTCATCACGTACTTGCGTTCTCGCTAGTTCTTCAGGTAATTGATCCGTGATACCTTTGACTTCCCCCACCCCTATCAAGAACCATCTCTCCATTCCGCTGGTTCAGGGGTCAGGGATCATGGTCCATTCGATCATTCCCCCTGAAGACCCGCCTACTCCTGCCAGTCATCCAACCTTTATTGGTGGTTTCGCGTGGTACTAGCCAGTCGAGAATAAAGGATAAAGGGCCTACGGGGTCGGGGCTATTGATTCTCTTTACTGACCCGTTCCGTAGTCATCTTATATCCGTAGCGGGTCCAAACCCTACCTTTTATCTGTCCCCACCCCTACCCTTCATCTGTCCCTAACCCTCGGAGATCTCCCAACTACCCCATAGAATAGTAGGGGCCCACCCAACTATATCTTCCCACCCATCCCCTTACCCATCCCTGCCTTTCTCCATTGACTGCTAGGGGCGAGAGCCGACCCATCTCCTACTAAGAGCCTTTCTCTATTGACCGCTAGTGGTAGGTAGGGGGTGGTTCCTACCACCTTTCTCTATCTCCGACCTATTAATTGAGTCGGTTCCTACCCCCTTGCCTAAGGGATTATCTATCCCCTGCCTTTCATCCATCTCTTCACTCCTCCGGTCGAGGTCTATCTCCCCTGCCTCTATCTATTGACTGACCCGGCCCATATAAATACCCATGCAGGGTGGGTGGGAGGAGATAGATCCGGTTGGTTTCCCTCTATCTCGTCCGTCCGGCTCCTCTATCTGTGATTCCGGCCAACAATGATAGATAGGGCGGTCTCCATGGTTGGTGTGGGGGTCGTTAATTCAGTAGTTTGCTCGTTCCGTCACGTCTCCTACTTATATCTATCCGTTGCCTACCGCTTTCTCCCGCCGGTCAGGGGGAGCTACGGATGCACTATCCATATTGGTGGGAAATGCCCGGGATGGGAGGGGAGAAAGGAAGGAAAGGTGGGTAGCCTCTCCGTACTATAGTTCCCCCCCACAACTCGACATTCGGGGGGGAGGGAAACTCACCACTATAGTTCCGGTCCGTAGGGCCTACTCCATATAATTGTAGGGCGCCCATAGAATTTGAGGGCTTGACTGAAACCCCCATAGAATTGTAGGGGGCCCTTTTTGAGAATAGTAGGGGGCTAGAATCGCGCTAGAAGGAGGTAGCTCGATTGTAGGGGGCTTGATTGAAAGCGAATAGTAGGGGGGAGGTAGCTCGATTGTAGGGGGCAGTCAAGCCCTACAATATGGAGTGGGAGTTCCATAGTCAAGTTCCGCCACCCACTAGATTAATCAGCCTGCTAGAATAAGCATAGGCAACAAACTGGGCTACTTTCAATCTTTCGGAGGAGATAGTTATAGAATTGAGAGAAGTTTACTTTAAGAAAGATTGATTGAAGCATGTTACGTATAGACTCGAGAAAGAGCCCTATAGTAGAATTCTCGAGTCCCCCCCACCCTGATTATAGACGTAACATCTTCTCTAAAAGCAAGCTCTGTAATCGCCCGGGCAAACGCTTTCGAACGAACTTCTAGTATAGTTGGGGCATGTTACGTCTAGAATAGAATCTGGGTGGGGGGGCCCCTACAATTCTATGGTAGCTGTCACTCTTCTGGCTCGAGATAAAAAAAAGTGAAAGAAAGATTGTGCCGGATTGCATCCCGCGCATATTAATTATTGGTATCCCGATCGCACTAGGGAGAATGGGCAACTATATATAGTTGACATTCGTCGCCGGGTTTCGTTCTGAGCTTTTGATACCGTTGATGCGGATTTTGAGGAGGCTCGAAACTGAGTATTTCGTACACGAGGCCAGGCCAAGTATCATTCGAAGCTTCAGAAAAAAATGCTGAGATATTGGGGGGCCCTTATGGTGGTATTTCGTGCACATTCCGACTCTGCAAATAGATTCTCAAGCCTCTCGATTTCTTTAGGGCTACTTTCTCAAATGATAATGAAATAAAGGGAGGACCTGGCAAATCACATGTTCAGCTATCTTTAGATAGAAATGGAGCTAGCTTTTGAACATGTTAAAACCCCCCCCCCTACCATCTATAGGCAAGAATAATCGACCAATTTCAACAGCCCCGGGTTCGGAATAATTGATCGATTCAATGATCAGATAGTTGACGAAGGGCTCTTTCGCATATATCTTCTTCCCAAAGGTCTTCTGGGGCATCGATCGCACGATTCGATCCAAGTTTCCCGAGGGTTCCTTCATATAGTAGGAGTGATAGGATGGATAGGGGAAAACTCGACCAGACCCACCTAGAAACCAACCTGGAATGGAACGACTCGCTTAGTTAGTTCTGCACGTTCCCCTACTATAGATGCGGGGTGCCGGGGTGGGAGATGGGCTGAAACTGATCGATCTGCACCTGGGAGGGATTAATGTGGCTTGTGATGCCGAGCTCAGGTTTAGGAACTATCGTTAGCTCGCTCTGTTGGATCCTTAGTCGATTTCTCTCCCGCAAGCAGAACCCTTAGAAAGTTATCGCTATATGAGGTGTGATGTCGATTCGTGCTCATGTCCGAATGTCGTCTATTTTGAGAAGTGGAGAGATAAACAAATCCTGTAGCACCCGCAACTGTCAGGAATAGAAATCCTGTAGCACCTGAAACCTATCTATCAATCCTTACGTGCGCCTTTCGTATCTTTAGGCAAATCCAACACAGATAGGTAGATAGGGCTTTCCGGTACTTACCCATATAATCATTCATTCCGGTTAGAAGGGGAAGACATGACAAAGCCCATCCCCCGGAAGCCTGTCACGGCGTACCTCTATCCGTTCAGTCCCATTCCAATGCATGACTCATTGAACGAAGTGCCCCTCTGCCTCCCACCCACCCCAACAAAAATAGGTAGGGCCCCCATGCACACCCTGCCTAAATAAACAATAGGCACTCGACTGCTAACTGAGCAACCTCTCCCCACCCACCCCGAAGCCCTTCAACAATAGAATAGTAATCTGGGTGGGCCCCTACAATTCTATGGCCCTACAATCGAGCTACCTCTTAATTAATCAGCGCAGAGCCCTACTATTCTAAGGGGGCCCCAGCCGGGCGAGAGCAGCCCTCCCCCCTACTATGTCGAAGGGCCCCCGGCTGGGGCGTACATTAATGGCAGAGGTAGCTCGATTGTAGGGGGCACTCGATAGTTGCTAGAATCGCCCCGCTATAATAAGGAATTCTAGTCGGTATATTAATTATTGTTCCGGAGATCGATAGATAGGCTTTAACGACGGCCCAGGAGTTGGGGGCGATGCAGCATTTAAAGCTGGAGTTTGATTCCTAGCGGATCTGATCTGAAGTGCCCTTTTGAAAACATCATTGTTGGGGATTCAATCAGAGCCGGGGAAGAAAGAAAGAAAGCTCATAGTTGGATCCGGCTTTAACTGCCCTTGTTTTGATTCATAGTTTCTATTCCACATGCCCTCGACATTATATACGAGTCGAGCCATATAATGTCGAGGGCCCGGTAGCGAAAGGAGAGGATTTCCATCATCCATTTCCCTGGTCATCATTCCTTAGGGATATAAGCCCGTATCTTATATAAGACGTAATATGTTCCGTGATGGCTGGCAATGTTCCATAGCACGAGTTGACCAACTGGGTGCAAACAAACAGGATCAGAACCAACAGAGCAAACAGCAATCGCTAGCGGAACCGAGACGGAAGCATACAATAATAGTGCCAGAGGGCCCAGCACTCGACTGCAACAATAGTAGCCGGGGCTCTCCTAACCCACCCTCGGGAATCGAATAGAAACTGTGAAGACTGCCTCTGTCGGGCGGGCTTTGCCCTTCTTTATGGTTCATTCATCCCAAGGCCTTGAAACACCCGATCCTCCATTCCGACGATGTGCCGCTGCTGAACAAACAAGACCGATTGCCAGCTTATGGGAATGGAATAAAGGGCCTCCCTCCGCCCCTTAACCTTTCAATGCTCCATTGCTCCCTCTCCTGCCCGGTAAGGACGTCGTCATTTGCTCGAGTGGATCGAATCTACCCATCTCCGGCTCCTGCTTCCAAACATCCAAATCCTATCAATGATAATAAGTAGATAATAAAAGAGTCCCCCTTGCCGACTACCTATAGAATGGTAGGGGCCCACCCAACCCTTCCGGCGCTTTGGCTCGGAAATGTCTGTCTGTCGGTCGGATGCACCTTCCTTCGTTGGCAACTAGAATCCCCACCCAACCCGGGCCCCGCCCCTACAATTCGGCTGGGGGTAGGGGCTTGCTAGAATAATATGAAAAAGGGCGACATAGTAGGGGGCTAGCCCTTTAGAATGGTAGGGGGCTCGCCCGCCCAATTCTATGGATTAATTAACTTACTCTAAATTGCAGGCAGGGAGGGAATAGCCCTACTATTCTATGGGGGTGGAGGTATCTCGAATTGATTGGGGTGGGCCCCTACTATTCTATGGCAGGAGGAGAGGTATAGTGGGGGTAACCATCCCTATTCCACATGAATTATAAGCCGGCTGGTCCAACATAGAAAAGATAGGGCGGATTGACAGTTTGCTGCTTTAGCTGAAGTAGGAGCCCTATTCACCGACAAGGCCAGTGATTATGTCATTCCTCGGCAGCCCCGGCCCCTTATAACTGAACTATTGGATGTGCGAGCCCTATTATTAGATTATTCCCCGCCTTTATTTATCGAACTGATTCCTAGGCCTAGCTATAGATTGATAGGTACGACATTGATAGGTACGACCCGACCACGGAGAAAGGAGCCAGCCCCGCCCCTACTTGGGCGCGAGTTAGGTTTGGTGAGTGAGGATGGATAAGAGAAACCAGCACTGCTGATGGGCAGGATTAAACTGAGAGAACTGGATCGGGCCCGGGTGCACAAATAATGAGGGCCCTATAGATAGTAGGGGTCACTGGTTCGGTTGTTGAGAAAGTTGCATTCGATTAGATACGTAATATGACTGACTTAACCGAATTGATGGATGTCCGATGCTGGATCGATGCGGGCGGATGCATGCATCGGTGCGACGGATGCCTGATGGTTTACTCTTCAAGGGCAGTTCATCGGGAACCAGTTTAATGAGGGGTCGACCCCGGATAGCTTAATCGGGTGGGCCCCTACGGGTAGCGGGCTGATTAATTGACGAATTCGCGGTTGGAATTTAGGAACTTAGGTGGATATAGTTTAGATGGATGTCCGATTGACTGCAATTACTGAAGCGATAACGCTGCGACTACTCCTCCCATATTCGACGCTTTAGTTCTTATCCTCTTCCTATCGGAGTGCTTCAAGGTTAATAATGGTGCAACAGACCTGGAATTCGATATGCATAAACAATGGTTGGGGGAGGGATGTTACGTATAATACAGACTTTTGAAACCCGCTCTATCTTTCAATCGCATCCCTACTATATCTCCCCATCCAGAGGAGAGAGTTGCGTAACATGCCGAATTCTACCCTTACCGGAACGAACTGACAATTTCCTCCCTCCCAATCGCCCATCGCGTCACCCCCCCCTACTATTTGAAGGGCCTCCCACCCCCCTACCATTCTATAGGCTAGCAAGCTGATTCCATCAAAATTGGGCGGGGCTCCCACCCAGGAATAGTAGCGCCCTTAATTAATCATCGATAGTTCTAGAATCGACATCGAATCGGGATTTTCTAGAGTCAACCTGCCCTCACCTTCATTTCATTCAGATGAGGGTTTCCCTCGATAGTTGCTAGAATCGAGCAATCGAATCGGGATTCTATAGAGTTGCGCCCGCTATAATAAGTGCTAGAATCGAGAACTATAGTTTCCCGATGAACCAACCTTATTCTAGCGTCATTCTAGCCCCCCCCCCAATAATAATTCTATAGTTCTATGGTTCTAAAGGGCTAGCCCCCAATTCTATGCTAAAGGGCGAGACTAGCAGGCGTCATTAATTAAGCGTATTCTAGCGTCATTCTAGCCGGGGCCAGCCGCCCCCCGGGAGGTATATTATCGTAGGGGCCCACCCAACCCAATCTCTAGCCTCCCACAAATGGCATCTACCCAACCCCACACTAATTAATCAGCCCGCTAGAATAACTTGCTAGAATAAGCAAGGGGGGTTATTAATTAGTTCATTAATCAGCTTGCTAGCTCGTAGGGGGCCCTTAATGGCATTAGCCCGCTAGAATAGGGGGGTATAGTTATGAGCGTATTAATGAACTGATTAATGAACGCATTAATGAACTGATTCGAGAAAGGCAGGCGTATTAATGAACTGATTAATGAACTATTCTAGCGGGCTACTCGCATGAACTGCAGTCAAGACTCGATTCTAGCAGGTTTATTAATGACAGAATTCTAAAACGTTGGAATGAGAGGTTTTTGATACGGGGCACGAAATACTCTTCATCTCCACCCGAACCCACCTCCCTCTCTTCTTCCCGAATGGCGGATAGGAACTCCACTCCTCATGGATTAGGGATAAGCTTCTTATTAATCAGCCTGCTAGCCCTACTATTCTAAGGGGGCCCCTACAATTCTATGGCCCTACTATTCTAATGGGGTTTGTTCCCACCTATTGGATTAGGGAGGGAGGGGATGTCTATAGAAGAGCAGTCGATTTCTTATAGGAGTAAAAGGTAGTGACTCAGTAGAGGGAAAGGAATGTCGGATAATGGGAGATATGAGTTTGGTTGGTTGGGATCAAAGGCATAGGCAGTGAGAGATCAAAGGCATGGATCAAGGGCATAGAACATCCATCACATCAGAGTTTTTTGCAGGAACATCCATCATATCAGAGGCATAGGCAGTTGGTTGAGCCGATAGCCATTTATCGGTAGGGGGCAGTTGATCCACTTCTCGTTCCCACATCGTTCCATTCCGAGCGGCTAGTCAACCCGACTGATCCCAGCATCCGAGCAATCGACATGGTTAGTCAGCCCGACTGATCCCTCCCCACTATAGGGCCCCTCTCTCTCCCGCCCACCCTACATAATGATCGGAAGGCAGGAGAGCGGGGACCGCGGAAGGGAAGGGAGAAATATTCAAATAGCCTTCGGCGATGAAGAAAAGCCGAGTTGTTAAGACGTCTATAGATAGTCCTTTATTCAAGTAAGTAGTGGTGCATAGGATCTCAAAAGAAGCCTTTCTAGTTACCGGAAGCGGCAGGCCTAGAATTCTTAATTGTATAAATAGTGCCGGGAAGGGGAGGAAATGAAAGCTTTGATTGCGGAGGATAGTAATCCGAGGGGATTGAACATGGGCGAATGATCCACCTTCTGATCCTTCCAAACCACCCGCTAATGGAGAAGCAAGCAATCCATCCCCTAGTTCCATATCCACCACCATCACCTAATCCAGTTATTGTTGATCCGAAAGCTCATCCGAATTCATTAATGGAGGGTTCTTCAGCCACCTCTCCATTTCTGGCCCTCCGATCCCACTACTGCTGCTTCTCCTGTTACGCCTAGTTACGCCTATCTCCCCACTCCGCCTATTGCCATGGTAGGGCGATTGATTGCTAATCCAAGAATGCTCTCCCATGTCCACCATACCTCGTTCTGTACCAAATACACGTAGTCCTTCCAGACAAGCCTTCTAGATGGTGGGATTAGATGCCTTACTTCTCGATCGGTTATGGTGAATGAGCCGTGGTAGAAATGAAGTCCTAATCCGCATGCAGAGGAGATAATTCGGGGTGTGCATTCATAGGGAACTATAGTTCCGGTTTGGGATAGAAAGAAGAGATGGGCGAGAAAGAAGCTGGGATCGGATACAGCTACTTCAAGGATAGCGGTGGATGGATCAGAGGATGGATTCCGTTCATCAGCTTCTGCTTCTCATTCCCACAACTATATCTTCCCCCCCCCACCCGGAACTTTACAACTATATACCGATTACCTATAGAATAGTAGGGGCGGGCGAGAAACCTGCTAGAATCCCCCATAGAATTGTAGGGGAGCAGTTCATTAATACGCCTGTGAATTAATACGGCAGATTAATCAGTGCCCTACTGTTCTAAGGATTAACCTGCTAGCCCTTCGGGGGCTACTTGAAGTGAATTAATGACGCTTGCTAGCCCTTTAGAATGGTAGTAATTAATTCGGCCCATATGGATAAACCTGCTAGAATAATATGAAAAAGGGGCCGAATAGTAGTAATTAATTCGGCCCATATGGATAAACCTGCTAGAATGACGCTAGAATACGCTAGAATACGCTAGAATAACCCTTCATTCTTGACTGGAACCTGCCACTATAGTTAGCCATTCCCTACTATTCTAAGGATCTGCTTGCTAGAATAATATGAAAAAGGGCAAATAGGAGGGGGCTAGAGTAAGACAATTCAAATCCCTCCCACGATTATTGAGAGTTCGATGAATTCGTTGATGGTCGGTCCGCCCGGCGATGCAATTGAAGCGGCCACATCCGTAGATCCACCAATGCCTTCGATGGGTCCCGGCCTGGAATAAGATCTGACTATATTGGTTACTCCGAACTGGCCCAGGTGAAGACCCGAGAAAGCAAACGATCTACCAGCAGCATCTGACACGAAATCCGGCTGATCCGGCGGCTATGCTCTACTCGAACCGATGGAATAATAGTTATTTATCGATGATGGGCACTTACTGGATACAAATGGCACATATCCCCCATTGGCTCCACACGATAATTCAATGATGGGCGACCGCGGTTCATCGGCACGAAATGCTCTGATTGAACGGGCGAAACAGTCATGCGTTCGGGAGGAGGCAACTCAAATTCTTCCAGAATAGTAGAACCATATAATTTGAGGGGCCCAGTCAACCTTCATTAATTAACCTGCTAGAGTAAGACATTCGAGCAGTTCATTAATCCGCCACCTATAGAATTGTAGGGGCGAATAGTAGGGGCAATCTAAAATAGTTCTAGAATCGCCCATAGAATTGTAGGGGGCCTTAGAATAGTAGGGGCATGTTGTTCTCCATTCACGCCGATGTATTGCTCGTTCACGGGTCCGTCCGTGTCCACCAGTCAATATGAGAAGGGTGGTCCGGTTCTCGCCGATCGGATCTATGGGATTGACCAGCTGCCCTATCCATCCATCTCTATGAAAGAGGTGAGCCTGCGCGCTCCTTCTAGGCTCCAAGTAACCCTCCTCTAGGCTCCGCTGGACAGTCGTCGACGTTCCCCCCTCTGACCGTCCCTGCGATGGTTCCCTGGGATCGAATATTCCCACCTAGGTTTACGTCGCCAATTGACGATGTATTGTCAGGATTCCCCCCTACGACGCATATTCCGTCGTACAGGCGGCTGTATCGAACATGCAGATGTTCCGTCTCGCCCCACCTAACTCATGAGAAAGAGACCTTTCTCGCAGCGCGACCCGGTTCTACGTCCGAAGTGCTTGTCCAAGGGCCAACTGGAATCACCTTTGTCATTGTATACCTTTTGCGACTAAGGAACGAACGTGACTGGCGCCCTACTCTAAACTAGACTAGACTAAACTCAACTAAACGCCAACTATCCCCTATTGCCTCCCCCCCACCCCCGGGGGGGAGATGGATATTCCCTACAAGTTCCCCTACTATCTATAGGGCCCCCATGCAGGGTGGGTGGGAGGACAAAAGGGTCTTCCGGAACTATACCACATAGAATTGTAGGGGCCTCCCACCCCCCTACCATTCTATAGGCTAGTGGTGGGTGGTTAAGTTCTAGCCGGGATCTCGATAAAAAGGAACGAACGCCGCCCTCCGGTTCATCGGGAGGGTAGAATTCCCAACCACAATTCCCCCCACTCATTTCACTTCGTGATGATGCAGCAGGGCCCGCCCGAGATTTCTCGAGGGCACTCGGGGGTGGGTGGAAGAGCGGGCTCGCCAAGAGACTCGACCACAACAATAGTATAGGGGGGCCCCCACCCCACCCCGGTTACGGGGATGGAATCCACTCTTAAGCGGCAGGAGAGGCTCGCCAAGAGACTCGAAGCACTGTGGCAGGCAACTCAAATTCCCTCCCCCCCGGGAAGCCCCGTGTGTGGGGTTGGGTGGGGGGCTAAAGGGCTCCCCCCACCCACCAACAACTATTCCCTATGAACCGTTATTCTAGCCCCCGCCCAATCGAGCTACCTCCCCCCTACTATGTCGAAGGGCCCCAACCCCCCAGCCGCCCTACAATTCTATGGCCCTACAATTCTATGGGCTGGGGGGGCTTTACTAGGGCCCCCGCCCAATTCGGCTGCGCGAATTAATTACTGATTAATAAGGGGGGCTTTACTAGGGCCCCCGCCCCCCCCCATAGAATTGGGCGGGGGCCCTTCTATCAAGAACCCTTTCTAATAGTAGGGGGGGCTAGAATACGCTAGAATAAGGCCCCTACAATTCGGCTGGGGGCATAACCGGGGGGAGGTAGCTCGATTGTAGGGGGCTCGCCCTACAATTCGGCTGGGGACTATCGAGTGGAGGAGGGCCCCCCCCTCGACATTCTATGGCTCTATGGGCGATTCTAGCAACTATCGAGTGCAGGGGTATAGTTATTAACTGATGCCACCCATAGAATTGTAGGGCAGGTTATCCTAGCGAGCTGCAGTCAAGCCTTCGCCCCCCCCCCCCAATAAGAATTGTAGATTATTGTAGGGGACTCGCCCTACAATTCGGCTGGGACTGATCCGAGCAAGAGGTATATAGTGGTAAAGTTGTTTGTTTACCACCCACCCTGCAGAAAGAATAATTGAAGCAGGGTGGGCCCCTACTATTCTATGGGAACAACTACCTTAGAATAGTAGGGGCCCTATGAATGCACACTGCCATTATTCTGCAAGGTGGTAATAGGAAGCAATTTCCGGGGTGGGTGGGCCCCTACAACGGCATCTACCTCTGCCCCATAGAATTGTAGGGCGAGCCCCCTACCATTCTAAAGGGCTAGCCCCCTACCCCTACTATTTGTAAGGGTAAGGGCTAGCAAGCTAATTAATTACGCATTAATCTACCATAGAATTTGAGGGCTTGACTGCAGCCCCATTAGAATTGTAGGGGGCCCCCCTTATTAATCAGCTTGCTAGAATAATCAACACTCGATAGTTGCTAGAATCGAGTCGAGCAGTTCATTAATCCGTGAATTAATAAGCCTGCTCAATAGTTATAGAATCTTTCTCACCCTAAGCAAGATATAGAACCCTCTTTATTAATCAGCCTGCCCATAGAATTGTAGGGCGAGCAGTTCATAACTATACCCCCCTCCCCCCCTTTCTATAGTTGTAGTAATCTACCTCCAAGTTCTTCTAGCAGGCGTACATTAATGGCAGGGGGCCCACACTCCATAGAATGTCGAGGGAATCAGCCCGCTAGAATAACCTGCTAGAATAAGCGGCGAATAAGCGAATAAGCAAATAGAGTAACCTCCCTGCCTATAGTCCCCACCCACCCCATTAGGATAGTAGGGCCCTGCTAGATTAATAAAGAGGGTCTCGACATTTGCGTGTGTGGGGTTGGGTGGGGGGCTAAAGGGCCTGCTAGATTAATAAAGAGGGTCTCGATCTATTTGCCAGGGGTAGTTCCGAGACTCTTAAGTGGCAGGAGAGGAGAGCTCTTATCCCACCCTCCCGAGGGCCCGAGATTTCTCGAGGGCACTCTTAAGCTACTCCCCCACCCCACCCCAATCTATAGCTCGATTCTAGAACCATTTTAGCGTCGATTCTAGAACGATTTTAGACGCAGGCTTCAATCAAGCCCTCGACATTCTATGGTAGATTAATGCGCCCGCGGGTAGATTAATACGCCTGCTAGATGAAGCTAGAATACGCTAGCCTTTTAGAATGGTAGTAATTAATTCGGAATTAATAAACCTGCTAGAATATGCTAGAATACGCTCCCCGGCTGGGGGGAGGGCCCTTACTCTAGCAGGTTAATTAATTGACTGGGGGTTGCTCGCCCTCAAATTCTATGGACTGCTCGGGCTAGCCCCAGTAAAGCCCCTACGGGGGGTAGGGCTAGCCCCAGTAAAGCCCCTACAATTCGGCTGGGGGTAGGGCTAGCAACTATCGAGTGCAAGCTGATGCCCCCAGCCCCCTACAATTTTGGGGGTAGGGCAGTCGACGATTCTAGGACTATTTTAGCAGCCCCCGGTTATGCCCCCGGGCGGGGGCTGGGGGGGCTGCTCGCCCTCGACATTTTATGGACTACTCGCCCGGTTATGCCCCCGGGCGGGGGCTGGGGCCGGATTCCCTAGGGGTGGGTGGGAGGAGGCTATGGGGCGCATTAATGAACGCATTCCCTCCCCCGGGCGGGCGGCTGGTACTGCAGTCAAGCCCTACAATTCTATGGGGGCTTACTCTAGCAGGTTCATTAATGAAGGGCGGCCCCTACTATTCTATGGCCCCTA
>NW_026729344.1:0-85000 GCF_030272615.1 Cryptomeria japonica
TGAAAAAAACGGAACGCGCGTGCCATCTTGAGCCCGCCCTGGTGCGCAGCCCAGGTAAGGTGCCACCCTGGCAAAGGTGCGCACCCGGGCAATTAACCCTACTTCCGACTTCGTGCGCGCCAGGGTGGCAACCGGGCCTCGGAAGAGCCAATGCGAGAAACCCCACCAAACGCTCCGACAAAAAAAGAGGCGGCGCTCCAATAACCCCGCTTCGGAGCGCAGCCGGGGCAAACCAAGCCAAGGTGCCCACCCCGACGAAGGTGCACGCGAGGTGCGCACCCGGGGCAAACCGGGCTCCGACAACGTGCACGCAGCACCTTGGAGCACACTTCGAAGCACTCCCGGGTGCCCACCGGCGTTGCGCACCGTGGTGGGCAGCGAGGTGCGCACCTTTGATGCGCTGCCTTCACTAATTTCCAGAAAAAGGCAAAAAAAAATGAGATTTTAAAATTTCCGTTTTGAAAGATAGTGAAAAAAAAGGAACGCGGGTGCCATCTTGAGCCCGCCCTGGTGCGCAGCCCAGGCAAGGCATGCGCACCAAGGTGCCCACCCGAGGTGCACACCCGGGGCAAACCGGGCTCCGACTTCGTGCAGGCCGCACCTTGGAGCACACTTCGGAGCGCTCCTTGGTGCGCACCATGGTGCCCACCAGGGCGCACCCGAGGCAAACCGGGCTCCGACTTCGTGCACGCCGCACCTTGGAGCACACATCGGAGCGCTCCCAGGTTCGCACCAGCGTTGCGCACCTTTGATGCGCTGCCTTCACTAATTTCCAGAAAAGGCAAAAAAAAACGATATTTTAAAATTTCCGTTCTGAAAGATAGTGAAAAAAACGGAACGCGGGTGCCATCTTGAGCCCTTCCTGATGCGCAGCCCAGGCAAGTTGTGCGCACCAAGGTGCCCACCCTGGCGGAGGTGCGCGCCCGGGGCAAACCGGGCTCCGACTTCGTGCACTGCATGGTGCCCACCAAGGCGCGCAACCCAGCCAAGGTGCCCACCGCAGCGAAGGTGCACGCGAGGTGCGCACCCGAGGTGCACACCCGGGGCAAACCGGGCTCCGACTTCGTGCACGCCGCACCTTGGAGCACACTTCAGAGCGCTCCTTGGTACGCACCAGGGCGCGCAACCCAGCCAAGGTGCTCACCCCGGCGAAGGTGCACGCGAGGTGCGCACCCGGGGCAAACCGGGCTCGGACTTCGTGCACGCCGCACCTTGGAGCACACATCGGAGCGCTCCCGGGTTCGCACCAGCATTGCGCACCTTTGATGCGCTGCCTTCACTAATTTCCAGAAAAGGCAAAAAAAAGAAAAAAATGAGATTTTAAAATTTCCGTTTTGAAAGATAGTGAAAAAAACGGAACGCGGGTGCCATCTTGAGCCCGCCCTGGTGTGCAGCCCAGGCAAGTTGTGCGCACCAAGGCACCCACCCTGGCCAAGGTGGGTCACGGGGTGGGTCCTAGGGTGGGTAACGGGGTGGGTACTAAGGTGCGTGCCAAGGTGGGTCATAGGGTGGGTGCCAAGGTGGGCACCAGGGTGGGTGTGCACCAACCCTAGCCAGGGTAGGTCACGGGGTGGTTGTCGGGGTGGGCGTCAAGGAGCCAAGGTGGGTGGCAAGTAGCCAAGTTGCGTGCCAAGGTGGGTGTCGGGGTGGGTGCCAAGGATCCAAGGTGGGTGCCAAGGAACCAAGGTGGGTGTCTGGGTGGGTGCCGAGGTGGGAGCCAGGGTGGGTCCCAAGGTGAGTGCAAAGGTGGGTGCCAGGGTCAAGGTGAGTGCCAATGTGGGTTCCAAGGTGCCAGGGTCAGGGTGAGTGCCAATGTGGGTTCAAAGGTGCTAAGTTGGGTGCGAGGTTGGGTGCGAGGGTGGGTGGGTGCCAAGGTGTGCTAGGTGGAAGCCCGGGTGGGTCGGCATCCCATGGGTGTCGAGTTGGGTGCCTGATGGGTGCTTCTTGTCAAGTTTTAGTCGTCGGGACTCATTTCGAGCCTTAGAGGTCGTTTCTTGTCCGGTTGCCCTGTCTTCGACCTGGGAACCCAATTTTGGTCCTCGGGTCCCATTTTTTTTTGTCTCGCATCCCACTTTTGGCCTGTGGCCTTTTCGGGGTCGATTCTCGTTTTGGGCATCAGAGCATGTTTCTTCTCCTAAAACCCAATATTTGTTTATTAAGTCTCGGAACACATTTTTGTTCTCGTGGACCCATCATGGGTCTTGGAACGCATTTGTGGTCCTTGGGTCCCATTTTGCATCCCGAAACTTGTGTTTTGGTGCTTGATCCCTATTTTGGGTGCCCACCTTGCACCAAGTGCGCACCCGGGGCAAACCGAGCGCCTTGGTGCACCGGGGCAAGATCGAGCGTGCACCCGAGGCGCCCCGAACATGCACCAAGGTGCACTCGGCCCACATGTGAGCGCAGGTCGTTGCGCCCGAGGTGGTGTGTGGGCACCGCGTTGCAGACGGGACACTGCACGCACACGACGCCCCCTCCAGGTGCACGCACGTAGGCCGGGCCGGGTGCACACCCGACGCCCTAGCAAGGTGCGCGCACCCGGGCAGGGCTCACACTTGGCGAACGGGGCGCACTTCGCGAGGGAGGGTGTGCACCTCGACGGGGGTGGGTGGTCGGGGTGGATTCGCACGTGGGTCGCGGTTTGCTAAGTACACACTGCGACAAGCTCATAACGGGTGCGATCATACCAGCGTTAGTGCACCGGATCCCATCAGAACTCCGCAGTTAAGCGCGCTTGGGCCGGAGTAGTACTGGGATGGGTGACCTCCCGGGAAGTCCCGGTGTTGCACCCTTTTTTAGTTTTTCGCCGGGCGTCGCAATGCTATTTGAATAAACCTTTTGCCCGTTTGCGTTCTCGTCGGGGCCGGGCCGGGCCGGGGTGCGCTGCCCGCACTACCGCGCGCGCGGGGGCGACACCGAGCGCGCACCCGAGGCGCCCCGAGCACACAGGCCACGGTGCAACCCGGGCGTTGTGCGCGCACCCCGGTGCGCCCGAGGTGCTGCGCGCGCACCCAGGTGAAATCGGTGTGCACCTCGGCCAGTGCGCGCTCGGTCGAGTCGCGCACGTTGGCCAAGGTGCACGGTGATGTTTCTTACTCTAAGGTTCCGCACCAGACGCCCGGGACAGGTGAGCGAAGCTGGGCGGGGCCGGGTGCGCGGCCGGGGCAGGTGCACGCAGCTGGAGAGAGCTTTGGAGCACACTTCGGAGCGCACCAATGATGCGCTCCATTCAAAAGTTTCCTGAAAAGGCAAAAAAAGTTGAGATTATAGAATTTCCCACTTGAGAGATTGTAAAAAAAAAAAATTTAAAATGAAGGAAACGCGGGTGCCAAGGTGTGCGCAGCCCAGCCAAGGTGTGCGCACCAAGGCGCCCACCCTGGCGAAGGTGCACGCAAGGTGCGCACCCGAGGCAAACCGGACAATTAACCCAACTTTCGACTTCGCGCGCACCTTGGAGCGCACTTCGGAGCGCTCCTTGGTGCGCACCAATCTTGGGCACCTCGGAGTGCACCATGGCGCCCACCAAGGTGCGCACCCGGGGCAAACCGAGCTCCGACTTCGTGCGCACCTTGGAGCGCACGAAAGGTGCGCACCATGGCGCCCACCAAGGTGCGCAGCCCAGCCAAGGCGTGCGCATCAAGGTGCGCACCCTGGCGAAGGTGCGCACCCGGGGCAAACCGAGCTCCGACTTCGTGCGCACCTTGGAGCGCACAAAAGGTGCGCAACCCAGCCAAGGTGTGCGCACCCCGGTCAAACCGAGCTCCGAATCGTGCGCACCAGAGGTGCACGCCATCGTGCGCACCTTGGAGCACACTTCGGAGCCCTCCTTGGTGCGCGCCGATGTTGCGCACCTCGGAGCGCACCCGGGGAAAACAATGCAATTAACCCGACTTTCGACTTCGTGGGCACCTCGGAGCGCTCTCGGGTTCGCACCTCGGAGCACACCGAGGTGCGCACCTTTGATGCGCTGCCTTCACCAATTTCCAGAAAAGGCAAGAAAACATTGAGAAGGTGTGCGCACCGAGGTGCCCACCCTGGCGAAGGTGCACGCGAGGTGCGCACCCGGGGCAAACCGGGCTCCGACTTCGTGCACGCCGCACCTTGGAGCACACTTCGGAGCGCTCCTTGGTGCGCACCAGGGCGCGCAACCCAGCCGAGGTGCCCACCCCGGCGAAGGTGCACGCGAGGTGCGCACCCGGGGCAAACCGGGCTCCGACTTCGTGCACGCCATGGTGCCCACCGCGGCGAAGGTGCACGCGAGGTGCGCACCCGGGGCAAACCGGGCTCCGACTTCGTGCACGCCGCACCTTGGAGCACACTTCGGAGCGCTCCTTGGTGCGCACCATGGTGCCCACCAGGGCGCGCAACCCCGCCGAAGGTGCACGCGAGGTGCGCACCCGGGGCAAACCGGGCTCCGACTTCGTGCACGCCGCACCTTGGAGCACACTTCGGAGCGCTCCTTGGTGCGCACCATGGTGCCCACCAGGGCGCGCAACCCCGCCGAAGGTGCACGCGAGGTGCGCACCCGGGGCAAACCGGGCTCCGACTTCGTGCACGCCATGGTGCGCACCGCGGCGAAGGTGCGCACCCGGGGCAAACCGGGCTCCGACTTCGTGCACGCCGCACCTTGGAGCACACTTCGGAGCGCTCCTTGGTGCGCACCAGGGCGCGCAACCCAGCCGAGGTGCCCACCCCGGCGAAGGTGCACGCGAGGTGCGTACCCGGGGCAAACCGGGCTCCGACTTCGTGCACGCCGCACCTTGGAGCACACTTCGGAGCGCTCCTTGGTGCGCACCATGGTGCCCACCAGGCCGCGCAACCCAGCCAAGGTGTGCGCACCAAGGTGCACGCGAGGTGCGCACCCGGGGCAAACCGGGGTCCGACTTCGTGCACGCCGCACCTTGGAGCACACATCGGGGCGCTCCCGGGTTCGCACCGGCGTTGCGCACCGTGGTGGGCACCTCGGAGCACACCAAGGTGGGCAGCGAGGTGCGCACCTTTGATGCGATGCCTTCACTAATTTCCATAAAAGGCAAAAAAAAAACGAGATTTTAAAATTTCCGTTTTGAAAGATAGTGAGAAAAAGGGAATGCTGGTGCCATCTTGAGCCCGCCCTGGTGCGCAGCCCAGCCAAGGTGTGCGCACCAAGGTGCCCACCCTGGCGAAGGTGCGCGCCCGGGCAATTAACCCAACTTCCAACTTCGCGCGCGCCAGGGTGGGAGCGCACCCAACAACCGGGCCTGGGAAGAGCCAATGCGAGAAACCCCACCAAACGCTCTGACAAAAAAAGAGGGGGCGCTCCAGTAACCCCGCTTCGGAGCGCACCCTGGGCAAACCCAGCCAAGGTGCCCACCCCGGCCAAGGTGCAGGCGAGGTGCGCACCCGGGGCAAACCGGGCTCCGACAACGTGCACGCCGCACCTTGGAGCACACTTCGTAGCGCTCCCGGGTGCGCACCTCAGAGCACACCAAGGTGGGCAGCGAGGTGCGCACCTTTGATGCGCTGCCTTCACTAATTTCCAGAAAAGGCAAAAAAAAAAGGAGATTTTAAAATTTCCGTTTTGAAAGATAGTGAAAAAAACGGAACGCGCGTGCCATCTTGAGCCCGCCCTGGTGCGCAGCCCAGGTAAGGTGCCCACCCTGGCAAAGGTGCGCACCCGGGCAATTAACCCTACTTCCGACTTCGTGCGCGCCAGGGTGGCAACCGGGCCTCGGAAGAGCCAATGCGAGAAACCCCACCAAACGCTCCGACAAAAAAAGAGGCGGCGCTCCAATAACCCCGCTTCGGAGCGCAGCCGGGGCAAACCCAGCCAAGGTGCCCACCCCGACGAAGGTGCACGCGAGGTGCGCACCCGGGGCAAACCGGGCTCCGACAACGTGCACGCAGCACCTTGGAGCACACTTCGAAGCACTCCCGGGTGCCCACCGGCGTTGCGCACCGTGGTGGGCAGCGAGGTGCGCACCTTTGATGCGCTGCCTTCACTAATTTCCAGAAAAAGGCAAAAAAAAATGAGATTTTAAAATTTCCGTTTTGAAAGATAGTGAAAAAAAAGGAACGCGGGTGCCATCTTGAGCCCGCCCTGGTGCGCAGCCCAGGCAAGGCATGCGCACCAAGGTGCCCACCCGAGGTGCACACCCGGGGCAAACCGGGCTCCGACTTCGTGCAGGCCGCACCTTGGAGCACACTTCGGAGCGCTCCTTGGTGCGCACCATGGTGCCCACCAGGGCGCGCAACCCAGCCAAGGTCTGCACACTAAGGTGCCCACCCCGGCGAAGGTGCACGCGAGGTGCGCACCCGGGGCAAACCGGGCTCCGACTTCGTGCACGCCATGGTGCCCACCGCGGCGAAGGTGCACGCGAGGTGCGCACCCGGGGCAAACCGGGCTCCGACTTCGTGCACGCCGCACCTTGGAGCACACTTCGGAGCGCTCCTTGGTGCGCACCATGGTGCCCACCAGGGCGCGCAACCCAGCCAAGGTGTGCGCACCAAGGTGCACGCGAGGTGCGCACCCGGGGCAAACCGGGGTCCGACTTCGTGCACGCCGCACCTTGGAGCACACATCGGAGCGCTCCCAGGTTCGCACCAGCGTTGCGCACCTTTGATGCGCTGCCTTCACTAATTTCCAGAAAAGGCAAAAAAAAACGATATTTTAAAATTTCCGTTCTGAAAGATAGTGAAAAAAACGGAACGCGGGTGCCATCTTGAGCCCTTCCTGGTGCGCAGCCCAGGCAAGTTGTGCGCACCAAGGTGCCCACCCTGGCGGAGGTGCGCGCCCGGGGCAAACCGGGCTCCGACTTCGTGCACTGCATGGTGCCCACCAAGGCGCGCAACCCAGCCAAGGTGCCCACCGCAGCGAAGGTGCACGCGAGGTGCACACCCGGGGCAAACCGGGCTCCGACTTCGTGCACGCCGCACCTTGGAGCACACTTCAGAGCGCTCCTTGGTGCGCACCAGGGCGCGCAACCCAGCCGAGGTGCCCACCCCGGCGAAGGTGCACGCGAGGTGCGCACCCGGGGCAAACCGGGCTCCGACTTCGTGCACGCCATGGTGCCCACCGCGGCGAAGGTGCGCACCCGGGGCAAACCGGGCTCCGACTTCGTGCACGCCGCACCTTGGAGCACACTTCGGAGCGCTCCTTGGTGCGCACCATGGTGCCCACCAGGCCGCGCAACCCAGCCAAGGTGTGCGCACCAAGGTGCACGCGAGGTGCGCACCCGGGGCAAACCGGGGTCCGACTTCGTGCACGCCGCACCTTGGAGCACACATCGGGGCGCTCCCGGGTTCGCACCGGCGTTGCGCACCGTGGTGGGCACCTCGGAGCACACCAAGGTGGGCAGCGAGGTGCGCACCTTTGATGCGATGCCTTCACTAATTTCCATAAAAGGCAAAAAAAAAACGAGATTTTAAAATTTCCGTTTTGAAAGATAGTGAGAAAAAGGGAATGCTGGTGCCATCTTGAGCCCGCCCTGGTGCGCAGCCCAGCCAAGGTTTGCGCACCAAGGTGCCCACCCTGGCGAAGGTGCGCGCCCGGGCAATTAACCCAACTTCCAACTTCGCGCGCGCCAGGGTGGGAGCGCACCCAACAACCGGGCCTGGGAAGAGCCAATGCGAGAAACCCCACCAAACTCTCTGACAAAAAAAGAGGGGGCGCTCCAGTAACCCCGCTTCGGAGCGCACCCTGGGCAAACCCAGCCAAGGTGCCCACCCCGGCCAAGGTGCAGGCGAGGTGCGCACCCGGGGCAAACCGGGCTCCGACAACGTGCACGCCGCACCTTGGAGCACACTTCGTAGCGCTCCCGGGTGCGCACCTCAGAGCACACCAAGGTGGGCAGCGAGGTGCGCACCTTTGATGCGCTGCCTTCACTAATTTCCAGAAAAGGCAAAAAAAAAAGGAGATTTTAAAATTTCCGTTTTGAAAGATAGTGAAAAAAACGGAACGCGCGTGCCATCTTGAGCCCGCCCTGGTGCGCAGCCCAGGTAAGGTGCCACCCTGGCAAAGGTGCGCACCCGGGCAATTAACCCTACTTCCGACTTCGTGCGCGCCAGGGTGGCAACCGGGCCTCGGAAGAGCCAATGCGAGAAACCCCACCAAACGCTCCGACAAAAAAAGAGGCGGCGCTCCAATAACCCCGCTTCGGAGCGCAGCCGGGGCAAACCAAGCCAAGGTGCCCACCCCGACGAAGGTGCACGCGAGGTGCGCACCCGGGGCAAACCGGGCTCCGACAACGTGCACGCAGCACCTTGGAGCACACTTCGAAGCACTCCCGGGTGCCCACCGGCGTTGCGCACCGTGGTGGGCAGCGAGGTGCGCACCTTTGATGCGCTGCCTTCACTAATTTCCAGAAAAAGGCAAAAAAAAATGAGATTTTAAAATTTCCGTTTTGAAAGATAGTGAAAAAAAAGGAACGCGGGTGCCATCTTGAGCCCGCCCTGGTGCGCAGCCCAGGCAAGGCATGCGCACCAAGGTGCCCACCCGAGGTGCACACCCGGGGCAAACCGGGCTCCGACTTCGTGCAGGCCGCACCTTGGAGCACACTTCGGAGCGCTCCTTGGTGCGCACCATGGTGCCCACCAGGGCGCACCCGAGGCAAACCGGGCTCCGACTTCGTGCACGCCGCACCTTGGAGCACACATCGGAGCGCTCCCAGGTTCGCACCAGCGTTGCGCACCTTTGATGCGCTGCCTTCACTAATTTCCAGAAAAGGCAAAAAAAAACGATATTTTAAAATTTCCGTTCTGAAAGATAGTGAAAAAAACGGAACGCGGGTGCCATCTTGAGCCCTTCCTGATGCGCAGCCCAGGCAAGTTGTGCGCACCAAGGTGCCCACCCTGGCGGAGGTGCGCGCCCGGGGCAAACCGGGCTCCGACTTCGTGCACTGCATGGTGCCCACCAAGGCGCGCAACCCAGCCAAGGTGCCCACCGCAGCGAAGGTGCACGCGAGGTGCGCACCCGAGGTGCACACCCGGGGCAAACCGGGCTCCGACTTCGTGCACGCCGCACCTTGGAGCACACTTCAGAGCGCTCCTTGGTACGCACCAGGGCGCGCAACCCAGCCAAGGTGCTCACCCCGGCGAAGGTGCACGCGAGGTGCGCACCCGGGGCAAACCGGGCTCGGACTTCGTGCACGCCGCACCTTGGAGCACACATCGGAGCGCTCCCGGGTTCGCACCAGCATTGCGCACCTTTGATGCGCTGCCTTCACTAATTTCCAGAAAAGGCAAAAAAAAGAAAAAAATGAGATTTTAAAATTTCCGTTTTGAAAGATAGTGAAAAAAACGGAACGCGGGTGCCATCTTGAGCCCGCCCTGGTGTGCAGCCCAGGCAAGTTGTGCGCACCAAGGCACCCACCCTGGCCAAGGTGGGTCACGGGGTGGGTCCTAGGGTGGGTAACGGGGTGGGTACTAAGGTGCGTGCCAAGGTGGGTCATAGGGTGGGTGCCAAGGTGGGCACCAGGGTGGGTGTGCACCAACCCTAGCCAGGGTAGGTCACGGGGTGGTTGTCGGGGTGGGCGTCAAGGAGCCAAGGTGGGTGGCAAGTAGCCAAGTTGCGTGCCAAGGTGGGTGTCGGGGTGGGTGCCAAGGATCCAAGGTGGGTGCCAAGGAACCAAGGTGGGTGTCTGGGTGGGTGCCGAGGTGGGAGCCAGGGTGGGTCCCAAGGTGAGTGCAAAGGTGGGTGCCAGGGTCAAGGTGAGTGCCAATGTGGGTTCCAAGGTGCCAGGGTCAGGGTGAGTGCCAATGTGGGTTCAAAGGTGCTAAGTTGGGTGCGAGGTTGGGTGCGAGGGTGGGTGGGTGCCAAGGTGTGCTAGGTGGAAGCCCGGGTGGGTCGGCATCCCATGGGTGTCGAGTTGGGTGCCTGATGGGTGCTTCTTGTCAAGTTTTAGTCGTCGGGACTCATTTCGAGCCTTAGAGGTCGTTTCTTGTCCGGTTGCCCTGTCTTCGACCTGGGAACCCAATTTTGGTCCTCGGGTCCCATTTTTTTTTGTCTCGCATCCCACTTTTGGCCTGTGGCCTTTTCGGGGTCGATTCTCGTTTTGGGCATCAGAGCATGTTTCTTCTCCTAAAACCCAATATTTGTTTATTAAGTCTCGGAACACATTTTTGTTCTCGTGGACCCATCATGGGTCTTGGAACGCATTTGTGGTCCTTGGGTCCCATTTTGCATCCCGAAACTTGTGTTTTGGTGCTTGATCCCTATTTTGGGTGCCCACCTTGCACCAAGTGCGCACCCGGGGCAAACCGAGCGCCTTGGTGCACCGGGGCAAGATCGAGCGTGCACCCGAGGCGCCCCGAACATGCACCAAGGTGCACTCGGCCCACATGTGAGCGCAGGTCGTTGCGCCCGAGGTGGTGTGTGGGCACCGCGTTGCAGACGGGACACTGCACGCACACGACGCCCCCTCCAGGTGCACGCACGTAGGCCGGGCCGGGTGCACACCCGACGCCCTAGCAAGGTGCGCGCACCCGGGCAGGGCTCACACTTGGCGAACGGGGCGCACTTCGCGAGGGAGGGTGTGCACCTCGACGGGGGTGGGTGGCCGGGGTGGATTCGCACGTGGGTCGCGGTTTGCTAAGTACACACTGCGACAAGCTCATAACGGGTGCGATCATACCAGCGTTAGTGCACCGGATCCCATCAGAACTCCGCAGTTAAGCGCGCTTGGGCCGGAGTAGTACTGGGATGGGTGACCTCCCGGGAAGTCCCGGTGTTGCACCCTTTTTTAGTTTTTCGCCGGGCGTCGCAATGCTATTTGAATAAACCTTTTGCCCGTTTGCGTTCTCGTCGGGGCCGGGCCGGGCCGGGGTGCGCTGCCCGCACTACCGCGCGCGCGGGGGGCGACACCGAGCGCGCACCCGAGGCGCCCCGAGCACACAGGCCACGGTGCAACCCGGGCGTTGTGCGCGCACCCCGGTGCGCCCGAGGTGCTGCGCGCGCACCCAGGTGAAATCGGTGTGCACCTCGGCCAGTGCGCGCTCGGTCGAGTCGCGCACGTTGGCCAAGGTGCACGGTGATGTTTCTTACTCTAAGGTTCCGCACCAGACGCCCGGGACAGGTGAGCGAAGCTGGGCGGGGCCGGGTGCGCGGCCGGGGCAGGTGCACGCAGCTGGAGAGAGCTTTGGAGCACACTTCGGAGCGCACCAATGATGCGCTCCATTCAAAAGTTTCCTGAAAAGGCAAAAAAAGTTGAGATTATAGAATTTCCCACTTGAGAGATTGTAAAAAAAAAAAATTTAAAATGAAGGAAACGCGGGTGCCAAGGTGTGCGCAGCCCAGCCAAGGTGTGCGCACCAAGGCGCCCACCCTGGCGAAGGTGCACGCAAGGTGCGCACCCGAGGCAAACCGGACAATTAACCCAACTTTCGACTTCGCGCGCACCTTGGAGCGCACTTCGGAGCGCTCCTTGGTGCGCACCAATCTTGGGCACCTCGGAGTGCACCATGGCGCCCACCAAGGTGCGCACCCGGGGCAAACCGAGCTCCGACTTCGTGCGCACCTTGGAGCGCACGAAAGGTGCGCACCATGGCGCCCACCAAGGTGCGCAGCCCAGCCAAGGCGTGCGCATCAAGGTGCGCACCCTGGCGAAGGTGCGCACCCGGGGCAAACCGAGCTCCGACTTCGTGCGCACCTTGGAGCGCACAAAAGGTGCGCAACCCAGCCAAGGTGTGCGCACCCCGGTCAAACCGAGCTCCGAATCGTGCGCACCAGAGGTGCACGCCATCGTGCGCACCTTGGAGCACACTTCGGAGCCCTCCTTGGTGCGCGCCGATGTTGCGCACCTCGGAGCGCACCCGGGGAAAACAATGCAATTAACCCGACTTTCGACTTCGTGGGCACCTCGGAGCGCTCTCGGGTTCGCACCTCGGAGCACACCGAGGTGCGCACCTTTGATGCGCTGCCTTCACCAATTTCCAGAAAAGGCAAGAAAACATTGAGAAGGTGTGCGCACCGAGGTGCCCACCCTGGCGAAGGTGCACGCGAGGTGCGCACCCGGGGCAAACCGGGCTCCGACTTCGTGCACGCCGCACCTTGGAGCACACTTCGGAGCGCTCCTTGGTGCGCACCAGGGCGCGCAACCCAGCCGAGGTGCCCACCCCGGCGAAGGTGCACGCGAGGTGCGCACCCGGGGCAAACCGGGCTCCGACTTCGTGCACGCCATGGTGCCCACCGCGGCGAAGGTGCACGCGAGGTGCGCACCCGGGGCAAACCGGGCTCCGACTTCGTGCACGCCGCACCTTGGAGCACACTTCGGAGCGCTCCTTGGTGCGCACCATGGTGCCCACCAGGGCGCGCAACCCCGCCGAAGGTGCACGCGAGGTGCGCACCCGGGGCAAACCGGGCTCCGACTTCGTGCACGCCGCACCTTGGAGCACACTTCGGAGCGCTCCTTGGTGCGCACCATGGTGCCCACCAGGGCGCGCAACCCCGCCGAAGGTGCACGCGAGGTGCGCACCCGGGGCAAACCGGGCTCCGACTTCGTGCACGCCATGGTGCGCACCGCGGCGAAGGTGCGCACCCGGGGCAAACCGGGCTCCGACTTCGTGCACGCCGCACCTTGGAGCACACTTCGGAGCGCTCCTTGGTGCGCACCAGGGCGCGCAACCCAGCCGAGGTGCCCACCCCGGCGAAGGTGCACGCGAGGTGCGTACCCGGGGCAAACCGGGCTCCGACTTCGTGCACGCCGCACCTTGGAGCACACTTCGGAGCGCTCCTTGGTGCGCACCATGGTGCCCACCAGGCCGCGCAACCCAGCCAAGGTGTGCGCACCAAGGTGCACGCGAGGTGCGCACCCGGGGCAAACCGGGGTCCGACTTCGTGCACGCCGCACCTTGGAGCACACATCGGGGCGCTCCCGGGTTCGCACCGGCGTTGCGCACCGTGGTGGGCACCTCGGAGCACACCAAGGTGGGCAGCGAGGTGCGCACCTTTGATGCGATGCCTTCACTAATTTCCATAAAAGGCAAAAAAAAAACGAGATTTTAAAATTTCCGTTTTGAAAGATAGTGAGAAAAAGGGAATGCTGGTGCCATCTTGAGCCCGCCCTGGTGCGCAGCCCAGCCAAGGTGTGCGCACCAAGGTGCCCACCCTGGCGAAGGTGCGCGCCCGGGCAATTAACCCAACTTCCAACTTCGCGCGCGCCAGGGTGGGAGCGCACCCAACAACCGGGCCTGGGAAGAGCCAATGCGAGAAACCCCACCAAACGCTCTGACAAAAAAAGAGGGGGCGCTCCAGTAACCCCGCTTCGGAGCGCACCCTGGGCAAACCCAGCCAAGGTGCCCACCCCGGCCAAGGTGCAGGCGAGGTGCGCACCCGGGGCAAACCGGGCTCCGACAACGTGCACGCCGCACCTTGGAGCACACTTCGTAGCGCTCCCGGGTGCGCACCTCAGAGCACACCAAGGTGGGCAGCGAGGTGCGCACCTTTGATGCGCTGCCTTCACTAATTTCCAGAAAAGGCAAAAAAAAAAGGAGATTTTAAAATTTCCGTTTTGAAAGATAGTGAAAAAAACGGAACGCGCGTGCCATCTTGAGCCCGCCCTGGTGCGCAGCCCAGGTAAGGTGCCCACCCTGGCAAAGGTGCGCACCCGGGCAATTAACCCTACTTCCGACTTCGTGCGCGCCAGGGTGGCAACCGGGCCTCGGAAGAGCCAATGCGAGAAACCCCACCAAACGCTCCGACAAAAAAAGAGGCGGCGCTCCAATAACCCCGCTTCGGAGCGCAGCCGGGGCAAACCCAGCCAAGGTGCCCACCCCGACGAAGGTGCACGCGAGGTGCGCACCCGGGGCAAACCGGGCTCCGACAACGTGCACGCAGCACCTTGGAGCACACTTCGAAGCACTCCCGGGTGCCCACCGGCGTTGCGCACCGTGGTGGGCAGCGAGGTGCGCACCTTTGATGCGCTGCCTTCACTAATTTCCAGAAAAAGGCAAAAAAAAATGAGATTTTAAAATTTCCGTTTTGAAAGATAGTGAAAAAAAAGGAACGCGGGTGCCATCTTGAGCCCGCCCTGGTGCGCAGCCCAGGCAAGGCATGCGCACCAAGGTGCCCACCCGAGGTGCACACCCGGGGCAAACCGGGCTCCGACTTCGTGCAGGCCGCACCTTGGAGCACACTTCGGAGCGCTCCTTGGTGCGCACCATGGTGCCCACCAGGGCGCGCAACCCAGCCAAGGTCTGCACACTAAGGTGCCCACCCCGGCGAAGGTGCACGCGAGGTGCGCACCCGGGGCAAACCGGGCTCCGACTTCGTGCACGCCATGGTGCCCACCGCGGCGAAGGTGCACGCGAGGTGCGCACCCGGGGCAAACCGGGCTCCGACTTCGTGCACGCCGCACCTTGGAGCACACTTCGGAGCGCTCCTTGGTGCGCACCATGGTGCCCACCAGGGCGCGCAACCCAGCCAAGGTGTGCGCACCAAGGTGCACGCGAGGTGCGCACCCGGGGCAAACCGGGGTCCGACTTCGTGCACGCCGCACCTTGGAGCACACATCGGAGCGCTCCCAGGTTCGCACCAGCGTTGCGCACCTTTGATGCGCTGCCTTCACTAATTTCCAGAAAAGGCAAAAAAAAACGATATTTTAAAATTTCCGTTCTGAAAGATAGTGAAAAAAACGGAACGCGGGTGCCATCTTGAGCCCTTCCTGGTGCGCAGCCCAGGCAAGTTGTGCGCACCAAGGTGCCCACCCTGGCGGAGGTGCGCGCCCGGGGCAAACCGGGCTCCGACTTCGTGCACTGCATGGTGCCCACCAAGGCGCGCAACCCAGCCAAGGTGCCCACCGCAGCGAAGGTGCACGCGAGGTGCACACCCGGGGCAAACCGTGGCTCCGACTTCGTGCACGCCGCACCTTGGAGCACACTTCAGAGCGCTCCTTGGTGCGCACCAGGGCGCGCAACCCAGCCGAGGTGCCCACCCCGGCGAAGGTGCACGCGAGGTGCGCACCCGGGGCAAACCGGGCTCCGACTTCGTGCACGCCATGGTGCCCACCGCGGCGAAGGTGCGCACCCGGGGCAAACCGGGCTCCGACTTCGTGCACGCCGCACCTTGGAGCACACTTCGGAGCGCTCCTTGGTGCGCACCATGGTGCCCACCAGGCCGCGCAACCCAGCCAAGGTGTGCGCACCAAGGTGCACGCGAGGTGCGCACCCGGGGCAAACCGGGGTCCGACTTCGTGCACGCCGCACCTTGGAGCACACATCGGGGCGCTCCCGGGTTCGCACCGGCGTTGCGCACCGTGGTGGGCACCTCGGAGCACACCAAGGTGGGCAGCGAGGTGCGCACCTTTGATGCGATGCCTTCACTAATTTCCATAAAAGGCAAAAAAAAAACGAGATTTTAAAATTTCCGTTTTGAAAGATAGTGAGAAAAAGGGAATGCTGGTGCCATCTTGAGCCCGCCCTGGTGCGCAGCCCAGCCAAGGTTTGCGCACCAAGGTGCCCACCCTGGCGAAGGTGCGCGCCCGGGCAATTAACCCAACTTCCAACTTCGCGCGCGCCAGGGTGGGAGCGCACCCAACAACCGGGCCTGGGAAGAGCCAATGCGAGAAACCCCACCAAACTCTCTGACAAAAAAAGAGGGGGCGCTCCAGTAACCCCGCTTCGGAGCGCACCCTGGGCAAACCCAGCCAAGGTGCCCACCCCGGCCAAGGTGCAGGCGAGGTGCGCACCCGGGGCAAACC
This sequence comes from Cryptomeria japonica, assembly GCF_030272615.1. Classification (NCBI taxonomy): domain Eukaryota; kingdom Viridiplantae; phylum Streptophyta; class Pinopsida; order Cupressales; family Cupressaceae; genus Cryptomeria; species Cryptomeria japonica. Next base: position 15,672 of record NW_026729344.1, read on the forward strand.
GGGCTCCGACAACGTGCACGCCGCACCTTGGAGCACACTTCGTAGCGCTCCCGGGTGCGCACCTCAGAGCACACCAAGGTGGGCAGCGAGGTGCGCACCTTTGATGCGCTGCCTTCACTAATTTCCAGAAAAGGCAAAAAAAAAAGGAGATTTTAAAATTTCCGTTTTGAAAGATAGTGAAAAAAACGGAACGCGCGTGCCATCTTGAGCCCGCCCTGGTGCGCAGCCCAGGTAAGGTGCCACCCTGGCAAAGGTGCGCACCCGGGCAATTAACCCTACTTCCGACTTCGTGCGCGCCAGGGTGGCAACCGGGCCTCGGAAGAGCCAATGCGAGAAACCCCACCAAACGCTCCGACAAAAAAAGAGGCGGCGCTCCAATAACCCCGCTTCGGAGCGCAGCCGGGGCAAACCAAGCCAAGGTGCCCACCCCGACGAAGGTGCACGCGAGGTGCGCACCCGGGGCAAACCGGGCTCCGACAACGTGCACGCAGCACCTTGGAGCACACTTCGAAGCACTCCCGGGTGCCCACCGGCGTTGCGCACCGTGGTGGGCAGCGAGGTGCGCACCTTTGATGCGCTGCCTTCACTAATTTCCAGAAAAAGGCAAAAAAAAATGAGATTTTAAAATTTCCGTTTTGAAAGATAGTGAAAAAAAAGGAACGCGGGTGCCATCTTGAGCCCGCCCTGGTGCGCAGCCCAGGCAAGGCATGCGCACCAAGGTGCCCACCCGAGGTGCACACCCGGGGCAAACCGGGCTCCGACTTCGTGCAGGCCGCACCTTGGAGCACACTTCGGAGCGCTCCTTGGTGCGCACCATGGTGCCCACCAGGGCGCACCCGAGGCAAACCGGGCTCCGACTTCGTGCACGCCGCACCTTGGAGCACACATCGGAGCGCTCCCAGGTTCGCACCAGCGTTGCGCACCTTTGATGCGCTGCCTTCACTAATTTCCAGAAAAGGCAAAAAAAAACGATATTTTAAAATTTCCGTTCTGAAAGATAGTGAAAAAAACGGAACGCGGGTGCCATCTTGAGCCCTTCCTGATGCGCAGCCCAGGCAAGTTGTGCGCACCAAGGTGCCCACCCTGGCGGAGGTGCGCGCCCGGGGCAAACCGGGCTCCGACTTCGTGCACTGCATGGTGCCCACCAAGGCGCGCAACCCAGCCAAGGTGCCCACCGCAGCGAAGGTGCACGCGAGGTGCGCACCCGAGGTGCACACCCGGGGCAAACCGGGCTCCGACTTCGTGCACGCCGCACCTTGGAGCACACTTCAGAGCGCTCCTTGGTACGCACCAGGGCGCGCAACCCAGCCAAGGTGCTCACCCCGGCGAAGGTGCACGCGAGGTGCGCACCCGGGGCAAACCGGGCTCGGACTTCGTGCACGCCGCACCTTGGAGCACACATCGGAGCGCTCCCGGGTTCGCACCAGCATTGCGCACCTTTGATGCGCTGCCTTCACTAATTTCCAGAAAAGGCAAAAAAAAGAAAAAAATGAGATTTTAAAATTTCCGTTTTGAAAGATAGTGAAAAAAACGGAACGCGGGTGCCATCTTGAGCCCGCCCTGGTGTGCAGCCCAGGCAAGTTGTGCGCACCAAGGCACCCACCCTGGCCAAGGTGGGTCACGGGGTGGGTCCTAGGGTGGGTAACGGGGTGGGTACTAAGGTGCGTGCCAAGGTGGGTCATAGGGTGGGTGCCAAGGTGGGCACCAGGGTGGGTGTGCACCAACCCTAGCCAGGGTAGGTCACGGGGTGGTTGTCGGGGTGGGCGTCAAGGAGCCAAGGTGGGTGGCAAGTAGCCAAGTTGCGTGCCAAGGTGGGTGTCGGGGTGGGTGCCAAGGATCCAAGGTGGGTGCCAAGGAACCAAGGTGGGTGTCTGGGTGGGTGCCGAGGTGGGAGCCAGGGTGGGTCCCAAGGTGAGTGCAAAGGTGGGTGCCAGGGTCAAGGTGAGTGCCAATGTGGGTTCCAAGGTGCCAGGGTCAGGGTGAGTGCCAATGTGGGTTCAAAGGTGCTAAGTTGGGTGCGAGGTTGGGTGCGAGGGTGGGTGGGTGCCAAGGTGTGCTAGGTGGAAGCCCGGGTGGGTCGGCATCCCATGGGTGTCGAGTTGGGTGCCTGATGGGTGCTTCTTGTCAAGTTTTAGTCGTCGGGACTCATTTCGAGCCTTAGAGGTCGTTTCTTGTCCGGTTGCCCTGTCTTCGACCTGGGAACCCAATTTTGGTCCTCGGGTCCCATTTTTTTTTGTCTCGCATCCCACTTTTGGCCTGTGGCCTTTTCGGGGTCGATTCTCGTTTTGGGCATCAGAGCATGTTTCTTCTCCTAAAACCCAATATTTGTTTATTAAGTCTCGGAACACATTTTTGTTCTCGTGGACCCATCATGGGTCTTGGAACGCATTTGTGGTCCTTGGGTCCCATTTTGCATCCCGAAACTTGTGTTTTGGTGCTTGATCCCTATTTTGGGTGCCCACCTTGCACCAAGTGCGCACCCGGGGCAAACCGAGCGCCTTGGTGCACCGGGGCAAGATCGAGCGTGCACCCGAGGCGCCCCGAACATGCACCAAGGTGCACTCGGCCCACATGTGAGCGCAGGTCGTTGCGCCCGAGGTGGTGTGTGGGCACCGCGTTGCAGACGGGACACTGCACGCACACGACGCCCCCTCCAGGTGCACGCACGTAGGCCGGGCCGGGTGCACACCCGACGCCCTAGCAAGGTGCGCGCACCCGGGCAGGGCTCACACTTGGCGAACGGGGCGCACTTCGCGAGGGAGGGTGTGCACCTCGACGGGGGTGGGTGGCCGGGGTGGATTCGCACGTGGGTCGCGGTTTGCTAAGTACACACTGCGACAAGCTCATAACGGGTGCGATCATACCAGCGTTAGTGCACCGGATCCCATCAGAACTCCGCAGTTAAGCGCGCTTGGGCCGGAGTAGTACTGGGATGGGTGACCTCCCGGGAAGTCCCGGTGTTGCACCCTTTTTTAGTTTTTCGCCGGGCGTCGCAATGCTATTTGAATAAACCTTTTGCCCGTTTGCGTTCTCGTCGGGGCCGGGCCGGGCCGGGGTGCGCTGCCCGCACTACCGCGCGCGCTGGGGGCGACACCGAGCGCGCACCCGAGGCGCCCCGAGCACACAGGCCACGGTGCAACCCGGGCGTTGTGCGCGCACCCCGGTGCGCCCGAGGTGCTGCGCGCGCACCCAGGTGAAATCGGTGTGCACCTCGGCCAGTGCGCGCTCGGTCGAGTCGCGCACGTTGGCCAAGGTGCACGGTGATGTTTCTTACTCTAAGGTTCCGCACCAGACGCCCGGGACAGGTGAGCGAAGCTGGGCGGGGCCGGGTGCGCGGCCGGGGCAGGTGCACGCAGCTGGAGAGAGCTTTGGAGCACACTTCGGAGCGCACCAATGATGCGCTCCATTCAAAAGTTTCCTGAAAAGGCAAAAAAAGTTGAGATTATAGAATTTCCCACTTGAGAGATTGTAAAAAAAAAAAATTTAAAATGAAGGAAACGCGGGTGCCAAGGTGTGCGCAGCCCAGCCAAGGTGTGCGCACCAAGGCGCCCACCCTGGCGAAGGTGCACGCAAGGTGCGCACCCGAGGCAAACCGGACAATTAACCCAACTTTCGACTTCGCGCGCACCTTGGAGCGCACTTCGGAGCGCTCCTTGGTGCGCACCAATCTTGGGCACCTCGGAGTGCACCATGGCGCCCACCAAGGTGCGCACCCGGGGCAAACCGAGCTCCGACTTCGTGCGCACCTTGGAGCGCACGAAAGGTGCGCACCATGGCGCCCACCAAGGTGCGCAGCCCAGCCAAGGCGTGCGCATCAAGGTGCGCACCCTGGCGAAGGTGCGCACCCGGGGCAAACCGAGCTCCGACTTCGTGCGCACCTTGGAGCGCACAAAAGGTGCGCAACCCAGCCAAGGTGTGCGCACCCCGGTCAAACCGAGCTCCGAATCGTGCGCACCAGAGGTGCACGCCATCGTGCGCACCTTGGAGCACACTTCGGAGCCCTCCTTGGTGCGCGCCGATGTTGCGCACCTCGGAGCGCACCCGGGGAAAACAATGCAATTAACCCGACTTTCGACTTCGTGGGCACCTCGGAGCGCTCTCGGGTTCGCACCTCGGAGCACACCGAGGTGCGCACCTTTGATGCGCTGCCTTCACCAATTTCCAGAAAAGGCAAGAAAACATTGAGAAGGTGTGCGCACCGAGGTGCCCACCCTGGCGAAGGTGCACGCGAGGTGCGCACCCGGGGCAAACCGGGCTCCGACTTCGTGCACGCCGCACCTTGGAGCACACTTCGGAGCGCTCCTTGGTGCGCACCAGGGCGCGCAACCCAGCCGAGGTGCCCACCCCGGCGAAGGTGCACGCGAGGTGCGCACCCGGGGCAAACCGGGCTCCGACTTCGTGCACGCCATGGTGCCCACCGCGGCGAAGGTGCACGCGAGGTGCGCACCCGGGGCAAACCGGGCTCCGACTTCGTGCACGCCGCACCTTGGAGCACACTTCGGAGCGCTCCTTGGTGCGCACCATGGTGCCCACCAGGGCGCGCAACCCCGCCGAAGGTGCACGCGAGGTGCGCACCCGGGGCAAACCGGGCTCCGACTTCGTGCACGCCGCACCTTGGAGCACACTTCGGAGCGCTCCTTGGTGCGCACCATGGTGCCCACCAGGGCGCGCAACCCCGCCGAAGGTGCACGCGAGGTGCGCACCCGGGGCAAACCGGGCTCCGACTTCGTGCACGCCATGGTGCGCACCGCGGCGAAGGTGCGCACCCGGGGCAAACCGGGCTCCGACTTCGTGCACGCCGCACCTTGGAGCACACTTCGGAGCGCTCCTTGGTGCGCACCAGGGCGCGCAACCCAGCCGAGGTGCCCACCCCGGCGAAGGTGCACGCGAGGTGCGTACCCGGGGCAAACCGGGCTCCGACTTCGTGCACGCCGCACCTTGGAGCACACTTCGGAGCGCTCCTTGGTGCGCACCATGGTGCCCACCAGGCCGCGCAACCCAGCCAAGGTGTGCGCACCAAGGTGCACGCGAGGTGCGCACCCGGGGCAAACCGGGGTCCGACTTCGTGCACGCCGCACCTTGGAGCACACATCGGGGCGCTCCCGGGTTCGCACCGGCGTTGCGCACCGTGGTGGGCACCTCGGAGCACACCAAGGTGGGCAGCGAGGTGCGCACCTTTGATGCGATGCCTTCACTAATTTCCATAAAAGGCAAAAAAAAAACGAGATTTTAAAATTTCCGTTTTGAAAGATAGTGAGAAAAAGGGAATGCTGGTGCCATCTTGAGCCCGCCCTGGTGCGCAGCCCAGCCAAGGTGTGCGCACCAAGGTGCCCACCCTGGCGAAGGTGCGCGCCCGGGCAATTAACCCAACTTCCAACTTCGCGCGCGCCAGGGTGGGAGCGCACCCAACAACCGGGCCTGGGAAGAGCCAATGCGAGAAACCCCACCAAACGCTCTGACAAAAAAAGAGGGGGCGCTCCAGTAACCCCGCTTCGGAGCGCACCCTGGGCAAACCCAGCCAAGGTGCCCACCCCGGCCAAGGTGCAGGCGAGGTGCGCACCCGGGGCAAACCGGGCTCCGACAACGTGCACGCCGCACCTTGGAGCACACTTCGTAGCGCTCCCGGGTGCGCACCTCAGAGCACACCAAGGTGGGCAGCGAGGTGCGCACCTTTGATGCGCTGCCTTCACTAATTTCCAGAAAAGGCAAAAAAAAAAGGAGATTTTAAAATTTCCGTTTTGAAAGATAGTGAAAAAAACGGAACGCGCGTGCCATCTTGAGCCCGCCCTGGTGCGCAGCCCAGGTAAGGTGCCCACCCTGGCAAAGGTGCGCACCCGGGCAATTAACCCTACTTCCGACTTCGTGCGCGCCAGGGTGGCAACCGGGCCTCGGAAGAGCCAATGCGAGAAACCCCACCAAACGCTCCGACAAAAAAAGAGGCGGCGCTCCAATAACCCCGCTTCGGAGCGCAGCCGGGGCAAACCCAGCCAAGGTGCCCACCCCGACGAAGGTGCACGCGAGGTGCGCACCCGGGGCAAACCGGGCTCCGACAACGTGCACGCAGCACCTTGGAGCACACTTCGAAGCACTCCCGGGTGCCCACCGGCGTTGCGCACCGTGGTGGGCAGCGAGGTGCGCACCTTTGATGCGCTGCCTTCACTAATTTCCAGAAAAAGGCAAAAAAAAATGAGATTTTAAAATTTCCGTTTTGAAAGATAGTGAAAAAAAAGGAACGCGGGTGCCATCTTGAGCCCGCCCTGGTGCGCAGCCCAGGCAAGGCATGCGCACCAAGGTGCCCACCCGAGGTGCACACCCGGGGCAAACCGGGCTCCGACTTCGTGCAGGCCGCACCTTGGAGCACACTTCGGAGCGCTCCTTGGTGCGCACCATGGTGCCCACCAGGGCGCGCAACCCAGCCAAGGTCTGCACACTAAGGTGCCCACCCCGGCGAAGGTGCACGCGAGGTGCGCACCCGGGGCAAACCGGGCTCCGACTTCGTGCACGCCATGGTGCCCACCGCGGCGAAGGTGCACGCGAGGTGCGCACCCGGGGCAAACCGGGCTCCGACTTCGTGCACGCCGCACCTTGGAGCACACTTCGGAGCGCTCCTTGGTGCGCACCATGGTGCCCACCAGGGCGCGCAACCCAGCCAAGGTGTGCGCACCAAGGTGCACGCGAGGTGCGCACCCGGGGCAAACCGGGGTCCGACTTCGTGCACGCCGCACCTTGGAGCACACATCGGAGCGCTCCCAGGTTCGCACCAGCGTTGCGCACCTTTGATGCGCTGCCTTCACTAATTTCCAGAAAAGGCAAAAAAAAACGATATTTTAAAATTTCCGTTCTGAAAGATAGTGAAAAAAACGGAACGCGGGTGCCATCTTGAGCCCTTCCTGGTGCGCAGCCCAGGCAAGTTGTGCGCACCAAGGTGCCCACCCTGGCGGAGGTGCGCGCCCGGGGCAAACCGGGCTCCGACTTCGTGCACTGCATGGTGCCCACCAAGGCGCGCAACCCAGCCAAGGTGCCCACCGCAGCGAAGGTGCACGCGAGGTGCACACCCGGGGCAAACCGGGCTCCGACTTCGTGCACGCCGCACCTTGGAGCACACTTCAGAGCGCTCCTTGGTGCGCACCAGGGCGCGCAACCCAGCCGAGGTGCCCACCCCGGCGAAGGTGCACGCGAGGTGCGCACCCGGGGCAAACCGGGCTCCGACTTCGTGCACGCCATGGTGCCCACCGCGGCGAAGGTGCGCACCCGGGGCAAACCGGGCTCCGACTTCGTGCACGCCGCACCTTGGAGCACACTTCGGAGCGCTCCTTGGTGCGCACCATGGTGCCCACCAGGCCGCGCAACCCAGCCAAGGTGTGCGCACCAAGGTGCACGCGAGGTGCGCACCCGGGGCAAACCGGGGTCCGACTTCGTGCACGCCGCACCTTGGAGCACACATCGGGGCGCTCCCGGGTTCGCACCGGCGTTGCGCACCGTGGTGGGCACCTCGGAGCACACCAAGGTGGGCAGCGAGGTGCGCACCTTTGATGCGATGCCTTCACTAATTTCCATAAAAGGCAAAAAAAAAACGAGATTTTAAAATTTCCGTTTTGAAAGATAGTGAGAAAAAGGGAATGCTGGTGCCATCTTGAGCCCGCCCTGGTGCGCAGCCCAGCCAAGGTTTGCGCACCAAGGTGCCCACCCTGGCGAAGGTGCGCGCCCGGGCAATTAACCCAACTTCCAACTTCGCGCGCGCCAGGGTGGGAGCGCACCCAACAACCGGGCCTGGGAAGAGCCAATGCGAGAAACCCCACCAAACTCTCTGACAAAAAAAGAGGGGGCGCTCCAGTAACCCCGCTTCGGAGCGCACCCTGGGCAAACCCAGCCAAGGTGCCCACCCCGGCCAAGGTGCAGGCGAGGTGCGCACCCGGGGCAAACCGGGCTCCGACAACGTGCACGCCGCACCTTGGAGCACACTTCGTAGCGCTCCCGGGTGCGCACCTCAGAGCACACCAAGGTGGGCAGCGAGGTGCGCACCTTTGATGCGCTGCCTTCACTAATTTCCAGAAAAGGCAAAAAAAAAAGGAGATTTTAAAATTTCCGTTTTGAAAGATAGTGAAAAAAACGGAACGCGCGTGCCATCTTGAGCCCGCCCTGGTGCGCAGCCCAGGTAAGGTGCCACCCTGGCAAAGGTGCGCACCCGGGCAATTAACCCTACTTCCGACTTCGTGCGCGCCAGGGTGGCAACCGGGCCTCGGAAGAGCCAATGCGAGAAACCCCACCAAACGCTCCGACAAAAAAAGAGGCGGCGCTCCAATAACCCCGCTTCGGAGCGCAGCCGGGGCAAACCAAGCCAAGGTGCCCACCCCGACGAAGGTGCACGCGAGGTGCGCACCCGGGGCAAACCGGGCTCCGACAACGTGCACGCAGCACCTTGGAGCACACTTCGAAGCACTCCCGGGTGCCCACCGGCGTTGCGCACCGTGGTGGGCAGCGAGGTGCGCACCTTTGATGCGCTGCCTTCACTAATTTCCAGAAAAAGGCAAAAAAAAATGAGATTTTAAAATTTCCGTTTTGAAAGATAGTGAAAAAAAAGGAACGCGGGTGCCATCTTGAGCCCGCCCTGGTGCGCAGCCCAGGCAAGGCATGCGCACCAAGGTGCCCACCCGAGGTGCACACCCGGGGCAAACCGGGCTCCGACTTCGTGCAGGCCGCACCTTGGAGCACACTTCGGAGCGCTCCTTGGTGCGCACCATGGTGCCCACCAGGGCGCACCCGAGGCAAACCGGGCTCCGACTTCGTGCACGCCGCACCTTGGAGCACACATCGGAGCGCTCCCAGGTTCGCACCAGCGTTGCGCACCTTTGATGCGCTGCCTTCACTAATTTCCAGAAAAGGCAAAAAAAAACGATATTTTAAAATTTCCGTTCTGAAAGATAGTGAAAAAAACGGAACGCGGGTGCCATCTTGAGCCCTTCCTGATGCGCAGCCCAGGCAAGTTGTGCGCACCAAGGTGCCCACCCTGGCGGAGGTGCGCGCCCGGGGCAAACCGGGCTCCGACTTCGTGCACTGCATGGTGCCCACCAAGGCGCGCAACCCAGCCAAGGTGCCCACCGCAGCGAAGGTGCACGCGAGGTGCGCACCCGAGGTGCACACCCGGGGCAAACCGGGCTCCGACTTCGTGCACGCCGCACCTTGGAGCACACTTCAGAGCGCTCCTTGGTACGCACCAGGGCGCGCAACCCAGCCAAGGTGCTCACCCCGGCGAAGGTGCACGCGAGGTGCGCACCCGGGGCAAACCGGGCTCGGACTTCGTGCACGCCGCACCTTGGAGCACACATCGGAGCGCTCCCGGGTTCGCACCAGCATTGCGCACCTTTGATGCGCTGCCTTCACTAATTTCCAGAAAAGGCAAAAAAAAGAAAAAAATGAGATTTTAAAATTTCCGTTTTGAAAGATAGTGAAAAAAACGGAACGCGGGTGCCATCTTGAGCCCGCCCTGGTGTGCAGCCCAGGCAAGTTGTGCGCACCAAGGCACCCACCCTGGCCAAGGTGGGTCACGGGGTGGGTCCTAGGGTGGGTAACGGGGTGGGTACTAAGGTGCGTGCCAAGGTGGGTCATAGGGTGGGTGCCAAGGTGGGCACCAGGGTGGGTGTGCACCAACCCTAGCCAGGGTAGGTCACGGGGTGGTTGTCGGGGTGGGCGTCAAGGAGCCAAGGTGGGTGGCAAGTAGCCAAGTTGCGTGCCAAGGTGGGTGTCGGGGTGGGTGCCAAGGATCCAAGGTGGGTGCCAAGGAACCAAGGTGGGTGTCTGGGTGGGTGCCGAGGTGGGAGCCAGGGTGGGTCCCAAGGTGAGTGCAAAGGTGGGTGCCAGGGTCAAGGTGAGTGCCAATGTGGGTTCCAAGGTGCCAGGGTCAGGGTGAGTGCCAATGTGGGTTCAAAGGTGCTAAGTTGGGTGCGAGGTTGGGTGCGAGGGTGGGTGGGTGCCAAGGTGTGCTAGGTGGAAGCCCGGGTGGGTCGGCATCCCATGGGTGTCGAGTTGGGTGCCTGATGGGTGCTTCTTGTCAAGTTTTAGTCGTCGGGACTCATTTCGAGCCTTAGAGGTCGTTTCTTGTCCGGTTGCCCTGTCTTCGACCTGGGAACCCAATTTTGGTCCTCGGGTCCCATTTTTTTTTGTCTCGCATCCCACTTTTGGCCTGTGGCCTTTTCGGGGTCGATTCTCGTTTTGGGCATCAGAGCATGTTTCTTCTCCTAAAACCCAATATTTGTTTATTAAGTCTCGGAACACATTTTTGTTCTCGTGGACCCATCATGGGTCTTGGAACGCATTTGTGGTCCTTGGGTCCCATTTTGCATCCCGAAACTTGTGTTTTGGTGCTTGATCCCTATTTTGGGTGCCCACCTTGCACCAAGTGCGCACCCGGGGCAAACCGAGCGCCTTGGTGCACCGGGGCAAGATCGAGCGTGCACCCGAGGCGCCCCGAACATGCACCAAGGTGCACTCGGCCCACATGTGAGCGCAGGTCGTTGCGCCCGAGGTGGTGTGTGGGCACCGCGTTGCAGACGGGACACTGCACGCACACGACGCCCCCTCCAGGTGCACGCACGTAGGCCGGGCCGGGTGCACACCCGACGCCCTAGCAAGGTGCGCGCACCCGGGCAGGGCTCACACTTGGCGAACGGGGCGCACTTCGCGAGGGAGGGTGTGCACCTCGACGGGGGTGGGTGGCCGGGGTGGATTCGCACGTGGGTCGCGGTTTGCTAAGTACACACTGCGACAAGCTCATAACGGGTGCGATCATACCAGCGTTAGTGCACCGGATCCCATCAGAACTCCGCAGTTAAGCGCGCTTGGGCCGGAGTAGTACTGGGATGGGTGACCTCCCGGGAAGTCCCGGTGTTGCACCCTTTTTTAGTTTTTCGCCGGGCGTCGCAATGCTATTTGAATAAACCTTTTGCCCGTTTGCGTTCTCGTCGGGGCCGGGCCGGGCCGGGGTGCGCTGCCCGCACTACCGCGCGCGCGGGGGCGACACCGAGCGCGCACCCGAGGCGCCCCGAGCACACAGGCCACGGTGCAACCCGGGCGTTGTGCGCGCACCCCGGTGCGCCCGAGGTGCTGCGCGCGCACCCAGGTGAAATCGGTGTGCACCTCGGCCAGTGCGCGCTCGGTCGAGTCGCGCACGTTGGCCAAGGTGCACGGTGATGTTTCTTACTCTAAGGTTCCGCACCAGACGCCCGGGACAGGTGAGCGAAGCTGGGCGGGGCCGGGTGCGCGGCCGGGGCAGGTGCACGCAGCTGGAGAGAGCTTTGGAGCACACTTCGGAGCGCACCAATGATGCGCTCCATTCAAAAGTTTCCTGAAAAGGCAAAAAAAGTTGAGATTATAGAATTTCCCACTTGAGAGATTGTAAAAAAAAAAAATTTAAAATGAAGGAAACGCGGGTGCCAAGGTGTGCGCAGCCCAGCCAAGGTGTGCGCACCAAGGCGCCCACCCTGGCGAAGGTGCACGCAAGGTGCGCACCCGAGGCAAACCGGACAATTAACCCAACTTTCGACTTCGCGCGCACCTTGGAGCGCACTTCGGAGCGCTCCTTGGTGCGCACCAATCTTGGGCACCTCGGAGTGCACCATGGCGCCCACCAAGGTGCGCACCCGGGGCAAACCGAGCTCCGACTTCGTGCGCACCTTGGAGCGCACGAAAGGTGCGCACCATGGCGCCCACCAAGGTGCGCAGCCCAGCCAAGGCGTGCGCATCAAGGTGCGCACCCTGGCGAAGGTGCGCACCCGGGGCAAACCGAGCTCCGACTTCGTGCGCACCTTGGAGCGCACAAAAGGTGCGCAACCCAGCCAAGGTGTGCGCACCCCGGTCAAACCGAGCTCCGAATCGTGCGCACCAGAGGTGCACGCCATCGTGCGCACCTTGGAGCACACTTCGGAGCCCTCCTTGGTGCGCGCCGATGTTGCGCACCTCGGAGCGCACCCGGGGAAAACAATGCAATTAACCCGACTTTCGACTTCGTGGGCACCTCGGAGCGCTCTCGGGTTCGCACCTCGGAGCACACCGAGGTGCGCACCTTTGATGCGCTGCCTTCACCAATTTCCAGAAAAGGCAAGAAAACATTGAGAAGGTGTGCGCACCGAGGTGCCCACCCTGGCGAAGGTGCACGCGAGGTGCGCACCCGGGGCAAACCGGGCTCCGACTTCGTGCACGCCGCACCTTGGAGCACACTTCGGAGCGCTCCTTGGTGCGCACCAGGGCGCGCAACCCAGCCGAGGTGCCCACCCCGGCGAAGGTGCACGCGAGGTGCGCACCCGGGGCAAACCGGGCTCCGACTTCGTGCACGCCATGGTGCCCACCGCGGCGAAGGTGCACGCGAGGTGCGCACCCGGGGCAAACCGGGCTCCGACTTCGTGCACGCCGCACCTTGGAGCACACTTCGGAGCGCTCCTTGGTGCGCACCATGGTGCCCACCAGGGCGCGCAACCCCGCCGAAGGTGCACGCGAGGTGCGCACCCGGGGCAAACCGGGCTCCGACTTCGTGCACGCCGCACCTTGGAGCACACTTCGGAGCGCTCCTTGGTGCGCACCATGGTGCCCACCAGGGCGCGCAACCCCGCCGAAGGTGCACGCGAGGTGCGCACCCGGGGCAAACCGGGCTCCGACTTCGTGCACGCCATGGTGCGCACCGCGGCGAAGGTGCGCACCCGGGGCAAACCGGGCTCCGACTTCGTGCACGCCGCACCTTGGAGCACACTTCGGAGCGCTCCTTGGTGCGCACCAGGGCGCGCAACCCAGCCGAGGTGCCCACCCCGGCGAAGGTGCACGCGAGGTGCGTACCCGGGGCAAACCGGGCTCCGACTTCGTGCACGCCGCACCTTGGAGCACACTTCGGAGCGCTCCTTGGTGCGCACCATGGTGCCCACCAGGCCGCGCAACCCAGCCAAGGTGTGCGCACCAAGGTGCACGCGAGGTGCGCACCCGGGGCAAACCGGGGTCCGACTTCGTGCACGCCGCACCTTGGAGCACACATCGGGGCGCTCCCGGGTTCGCACCGGCGTTGCGCACCGTGGTGGGCACCTCGGAGCACACCAAGGTGGGCAGCGAGGTGCGCACCTTTGATGCGATGCCTTCACTAATTTCCATAAAAGGCAAAAAAAAAACGAGATTTTAAAATTTCCGTTTTGAAAGATAGTGAGAAAAAGGGAATGCTGGTGCCATCTTGAGCCCGCCCTGGTGCGCAGCCCAGCCAAGGTGTGCGCACCAAGGTGCCCACCCTGGCGAAGGTGCGCGCCCGGGCAATTAACCCAACTTCCAACTTCGCGCGCGCCAGGGTGGGAGCGCACCCAACAACCGGGCCTGGGAAGAGCCAATGCGAGAAACCCCACCAAACGCTCTGACAAAAAAAGAGGGGGCGCTCCAGTAACCCCGCTTCGGAGCGCACCCTGGGCAAACCCAGCCAAGGTGCCCACCCCGGCCAAGGTGCAGGCGAGGTGCGCACCCGGGGCAAACCGGGCTCCGACAACGTGCACGCCGCACCTTGGAGCACACTTCGTAGCGCTCCCGGGTGCGCACCTCAGAGCACACCAAGGTGGGCAGCGAGGTGCGCACCTTTGATGCGCTGCCTTCACTAATTTCCAGAAAAGGCAAAAAAAAAAGGAGATTTTAAAATTTCCGTTTTGAAAGATAGTGAAAAAAACGGAACGCGCGTGCCATCTTGAGCCCGCCCTGGTGCGCAGCCCAGGTAAGGTGCCCACCCTGGCAAAGGTGCGCACCCGGGCAATTAACCCTACTTCCGACTTCGTGCGCGCCAGGGTGGCAACCGGGCCTCGGAAGAGCCAATGCGAGAAACCCCACCAAACGCTCCGACAAAAAAAGAGGCGGCGCTCCAATAACCCCGCTTCGGAGCGCAGCCGGGGCAAACCCAGCCAAGGTGCCCACCCCGACGAAGGTGCACGCGAGGTGCGCACCCGGGGCAAACCGGGCTCCGACAACGTGCACGCAGCACCTTGGAGCACACTTCGAAGCACTCCCGGGTGCCCACCGGCGTTGCGCACCGTGGTGGGCAGCGAGGTGCGCACCTTTGATGCGCTGCCTTCACTAATTTCCAGAAAAAGGCAAAAAAAAATGAGATTTTAAAATTTCCGTTTTGAAAGATAGTGAAAAAAAAGGAACGCGGGTGCCATCTTGAGCCCGCCCTGGTGCGCAGCCCAGGCAAGGCATGCGCACCAAGGTGCCCACCCGAGGTGCACACCCGGGGCAAACCGGGCTCCGACTTCGTGCAGGCCGCACCTTGGAGCACACTTCGGAGCGCTCCTTGGTGCGCACCATGGTGCCCACCAGGGCGCGCAACCCAGCCAAGGTCTGCACACCAAGGTGCCCACCCCGGCGAAGGTGCACGCGAGGTGCGCACCCGGGGCAAACCGGGCTCCGACTTCGTGCACGCCATGGTGCCCACCGCGGCGAAGGTGCACGCGAGGTGCGCACCCGGGGCAAACCGGGCTCCGACTTCGTGCACGCCGCACCTTGGAGCACACTTCGGAGCGCTCCTTGGTGCGCACCATGGTGCCCACCAGGGCGCGCAACCCAGCCAAGGTGTGCGCACCAAGGTGCACGCGAGGTGCGCACCCGGGGCAAACCGGGGTCCGACTTCGTGCACGCCGCACCTTGGAGCACACATCGGAGCGCTCCCAGGTTCGCACCAGCGTTGCGCACCTTTGATGCGCTGCCTTCACTAATTTCCAGAAAAGGCAAAAAAAAACGATATTTTAAAATTTCCGTTCTGAAAGATAGTGAAAAAAACGGAACGCGGGTGCCATCTTGAGCCCTTCCTGGTGCGCAGCCCAGGCAAGTTGTGCGCACCAAGGTGCCCACCCTGGCGGAGGTGCGCGCCCGGGGCAAACCGGGCTCCGACTTCGTGCACTGCATGGTGCCCACCAAGGCGCGCAACCCAGCCAAGGTGCCCACCGCAGCGAAGGTGCACGCGAGGTGCACACCCGGGGCAAACCGGGCTCCGACTTCGTGCACGCCGCACCTTGGAGCACACTTCAGAGCGCTCCTTGGTGCGCACCAGGGCGCGCAACCCAGCCGAGGTGCCCACCCCGGCGAAGGTGCACGCGAGGTGCGCACCCGGGGCAAACCGGGCTCCGACTTCGTGCACGCCATGGTGCCCATCGCGGCGAAGGTGCGCACCCGGGGCAAACCGGGCTCCGACTTCGTGCACGCCGCACCTTGGAGCACACTTCGGAGCGCTCCTTGGTGCGCACCATGGTGCCCACCAGGCCGCGCAACCCAGCCAAGGTGTGCGCACCAAGGTGCACGCGAGGTGCGCACCCGGGGCAAACCGGGGTCCGACTTCGTGCACGCCGCACCTTGGAGCACACATCGGGGCGCTCCCGGGTTCGCACCGGCGTTGCGCACCGTGGTGGGCACCTCGGAGCACACCAAGGTGGGCAGCGAGGTGCGCACCTTTGATGCGATGCCTTCACTAATTTCCATAAAAGGCAAAAAAAAAACGAGATTTTAAAATTTCCGTTTTGAAAGATAGTGAGAAAAAGGGAATGCTGGTGCCATCTTGAGCCCGCCCTGGTGCGCAGCCCAGCCAAGGTTTGCGCACCAAGGTGCCCACCCTGGCGAAGGTGCGCGCCCGGGCAATTAACCCAACTTCCAACTTCGCGCGCGCCAGGGTGGGAGCGCACCCAACAACCGGGCCTGGGAAGAGCCAATGCGAGAAACCCCACCAAACTCTCTGACAAAAAAAGAGGGGGCGCTCCAGTAACCCCGCTTCGGAGCGCACCCTGGGCAAACCCAGCCAAGGTGCCCACCCCGGCCAAGGTGCAGGCGAGGTGCGCACCCGGGGCAAACCGGGCTCCGACAACGTGCACGCCGCACCTTGGAGCACACTTCGTAGCGCTCCCGGGTGCGCACCTCAGAGCACACCAAGGTGGGCAGCGAGGTGCGCACCTTTGATGCGCTGCCTTCACTAATTTCCAGAAAAGGCAAAAAAAAAAGGAGATTTTAAAATTTCCGTTTTGAAAGATAGTGAAAAAAACGGAACGCGCGTGCCATCTTGAGCCCGCCCTGGTGCGCAGCCCAGGTAAGGTGCCACCCTGGCAAAGGTGCGCACCCGGGCAATTAACCCTACTTCCGACTTCGTGCGCGCCAGGGTGGCAACCGGGCCTCGGAAGAGCCAATGCGAGAAACCCCACCAAACGCTCCGACAAAAAAAGAGGCGGCGCTCCAATAACCCCGCTTCGGAGCGCAGCCGGGGCAAACCAAGCCAAGGTGCCCACCCCGACGAAGGTGCACGCGAGGTGCGCACCCGGGGCAAACCGGGCTCCGACAACGTGCACGCAGCACCTTGGAGCACACTTCGAAGCACTCCCGGGTGCCCACCGGCGTTGCGCACCGTGGTGGGCAGCGAGGTGCGCACCTTTGATGCGCTGCCTTCACTAATTTCCAGAAAAAGGCAAAAAAAAATGAGATTTTAAAATTTCCGTTTTGAAAGATAGTGAAAAAAAAGGAACGCGGGTGCCATCTTGAGCCCGCCCTGGTGCGCAGCCCAGGCAAGGCATGCGCACCAAGGTGCCCACCCGAGGTGCACACCCGGGGCAAACCGGGCTCCGACTTCGTGCAGGCCGCACCTTGGAGCACACTTCGGAGCGCTCCTTGGTGCGCACCATGGTGCCCACCAGGGCGCACCCGAGGCAAACCGGGCTCCGACTTCGTGCACGCCGCACCTTGGAGCACACATCGGAGCGCTCCCAGGTTCGCACCAGCGTTGCGCACCTTTGATGCGCTGCCTTCACTAATTTCCAGAAAAGGCAAAAAAAAACGATATTTTAAAATTTCCGTTCTGAAAGATAGTGAAAAAAACGGAACGCGGGTGCCATCTTGAGCCCTTCCTGATGCGCAGCCCAGGCAAGTTGTGCGCACCAAGGTGCCCACCCTGGCGGAGGTGCGCGCCCGGGGCAAACCGGGCTCCGACTTCGTGCACTGCATGGTGCCCACCAAGGCGCGCAACCCAGCCAAGGTGCCCACCGCAGCGAAGGTGCACGCGAGGTGCGCACCCGAGGTGCACACCCGGGGCAAACCGGGCTCCGACTTCGTGCACGCCGCACCTTGGAGCACACTTCAGAGCGCTCCTTGGTACGCACCAGGGCGCGCAACCCAGCCAAGGTGCTCACCCCGGCGAAGGTGCACGCGAGGTGCGCACCCGGGGCAAACCGGGCTCGGACTTCGTGCACGCCGCACCTTGGAGCACACATCGGAGCGCTCCCGGGTTCGCACCAGCATTGCGCACCTTTGATGCGCTGCCTTCACTAATTTCCAGAAAAGGCAAAAAAAAGAAAAAAATGAGATTTTAAAATTTCCGTTTTGAAAGATAGTGAAAAAAACGGAACGCGGGTGCCATCTTGAGCCCGCCCTGGTGTGCAGCCCAGGCAAGTTGTGCGCACCAAGGCACCCACCCTGGCCAAGGTGGGTCACGGGGTGGGTCCTAGGGTGGGTAACGGGGTGGGTACTAAGGTGCGTGCCAAGGTGGGTCATAGGGTGGGTGCCAAGGTGGGCACCAGGGTGGGTGTGCACCAACCCTAGCCAGGGTAGGTCACGGGGTGGTTGTCGGGGTGGGCGTCAAGGAGCCAAGGTGGGTGGCAAGTAGCCAAGTTGCGTGCCAAGGTGGGTGTCGGGGTGGGTGCCAAGGATCCAAGGTGGGTGCCAAGGAACCAAGGTGGGTGTCTGGGTGGGTGCCGAGGTGGGAGCCAGGGTGGGTCCCAAGGTGAGTGCAAAGGTGGGTGCCAGGGTCAAGGTGAGTGCCAATGTGGGTTCCAAGGTGCCAGGGTCAGGGTGAGTGCCAATGTGGGTTCAAAGGTGCTAAGTTGGGTGCGAGGTTGGGTGCGAGGGTGGGTGGGTGCCAAGGTGTGCTAGGTGGAAGCCCGGGTGGGTCGGCATCCCATGGGTGTCGAGTTGGGTGCCTGATGGGTGCTTCTTGTCAAGTTTTAGTCGTCGGGACTCATTTCGAGCCTTAGAGGTCGTTTCTTGTCCGGTTGCCCTGTCTTCGACCTGGGAACCCAATTTTGGTCCTCGGGTCCCATTTTTTTTTGTCTCGCATCCCACTTTTGGCCTGTGGCCTTTTCGGGGTCGATTCTCGTTTTGGGCATCAGAGCATGTTTCTTCTCCTAAAACCCAATATTTGTTTATTAAGTCTCGGAACACATTTTTGTTCTCGTGGACCCATCATGGGTCTTGGAACGCATTTGTGGTCCTTGGGTCCCATTTTGCATCCCGAAACTTGTGTTTTGGTGCTTGATCCCTATTTTGGGTGCCCACCTTGCACCAAGTGCGCACCCGGGGCAAACCGAGCGCCTTGGTGCACCGGGGCAAGATCGAGCGTGCACCCGAGGCGCCCCGAACATGCACCAAGGTGCACTCGGCCCACATGTGAGCGCAGGTCGTTGCGCCCGAGGTGGTGTGTGGGCACCGCGTTGCAGACGGGACACTGCACGCACACGACGCCCCCTCCAGGTGCACGCACGTAGGCCGGGCCGGGTGCACACCCGACGCCCTAGCAAGGTGCGCGCACCCGGGCAGGGCTCACACTTGGCGAACGGGGCGCACTTCGCGAGGGAGGGTGTGCACCTCGACGGGGGTGGGTGGCCGGGGTGGATTCGCACGTGGGTCGCGGTTTGCTAAGTACACACTGCGACAAGCTCATAACGGGTGCGATCATACCAGCGTTAGTGCACCGGATCCCATCAGAACTCCGCAGTTAAGCGCGCTTGGGCCGGAGTAGTACTGGGATGGGTGACCTCCCGGGAAGTCCCGGTGTTGCACCCTTTTTTAGTTTTTCGCCGGGCGTCGCAATGCTATTTGAATAAACCTTTTGCCCGTTTGCGTTCTCGTCGGGGCCGGGCCGGGCCGGGGTGCGCTGCCCGCACTACCGCGCGCGCGGGGGCGACACCGAGCGCGCACCCGAGGCGCCCCGAGCACACAGGCCACGGTGCAACCCGGGCGTTGTGCGCGCACCCCGGTGCGCCCGAGGTGCTGCGCGCGCACCCAGGTGAAATCGGTGTGCACCTCGGCCAGTGCGCGCTCGGTCGAGTCGCGCACGTTGGCCAAGGTGCACGGTGATGTTTCTTACTCTAAGGTTCCGCACCAGACGCCCGGGACAGGTGAGCGAAGCTGGGCGGGGCCGGGTGCGCGGCCGGGGCAGGTGCACGCAGCTGGAGAGAGCTTTGGAGCACACTTCGGAGCGCACCAATGATGCGCTCCATTCAAAAGTTTCCTGAAAAGGCAAAAAAAGTTGAGATTATAGAATTTCCCACTTGAGAGATTGTAAAAAAAAAAAATTTAAAATGAAGGAAACGCGGGTGCCAAGGTGTGCGCAGCCCAGCCAAGGTGTGCGCACCAAGGCGCCCACCCTGGCGAAGGTGCACGCAAGGTGCGCACCCGAGGCAAACCGGACAATTAACCCAACTTTCGACTTCGCGCGCACCTTGGAGCGCACTTCGGAGCGCTCCTTGGTGCGCACCAATCTTGGGCACCTCGGAGTGCACCATGGCGCCCACCAAGGTGCGCACCCGGGGCAAACCGAGCTCCGACTTCGTGCGCACCTTGGAGCGCACGAAAGGTGCGCACCATGGCGCCCACCAAGGTGCGCAGCCCAGCCAAGGCGTGCGCATCAAGGTGCGCACCCTGGCGAAGGTGCGCACCCGGGGCAAACCGAGCTCCGACTTCGTGCGCACCTTGGAGCGCACAAAAGGTGCGCAACCCAGCCAAGGTGTGCGCACCCCGGTCAAACCGAGCTCCGAATCGTGCGCACCAGAGGTGCACGCCATCGTGCGCACCTTGGAGCACACTTCGGAGCCCTCCTTGGTGCGCGCCGATGTTGCGCACCTCGGAGCGCACCCGGGGAAAACAATGCAATTAACCCGACTTTCGACTTCGTGGGCACCTCGGAGCGCTCTCGGGTTCGCACCTCGGAGCACACCGAGGTGCGCACCTTTGATGCGCTGCCTTCACCAATTTCCAGAAAAGGCAAGAAAACATTGAGAAGGTGTGCGCACCGAGGTGCCCACCCTGGCGAAGGTGCACGCGAGGTGCGCACCCGGGGCAAACCGGGCTCCGACTTCGTGCACGCCGCACCTTGGAGCACACTTCGGAGCGCTCCTTGGTGCGCACCAGGGCGCGCAACCCAGCCGAGGTGCCCACCCCGGCGAAGGTGCACGCGAGGTGCGCACCCGGGGCAAACCGGGCTCCGACTTCGTGCACGCCATGGTGCCCACCGCGGCGAAGGTGCACGCGAGGTGCGCACCCGGGGCAAACCGGGCTCCGACTTCGTGCACGCCGCACCTTGGAGCACACTTCGGAGCGCTCCTTGGTGCGCACCATGGTGCCCACCAGGGCGCGCAACCCCGCCGAAGGTGCACGCGAGGTGCGCACCCGGGGCAAACCGGGCTCCGACTTCGTGCACGCCGCACCTTGGAGCACACTTCGGAGCGCTCCTTGGTGCGCACCATGGTGCCCACCAGGGCGCGCAACCCCGCCGAAGGTGCACGCGAGGTGCGCACCCGGGGCAAACCGGGCTCCGACTTCGTGCACGCCATGGTGCGCACCGCGGCGAAGGTGCGCACCCGGGGCAAACCGGGCTCCGACTTCGTGCACGCCGCACCTTGGAGCACACTTCGGAGCGCTCCTTGGTGCGCACCAGGGCGCGCAACCCAGCCGAGGTGCCCACCCCGGCGAAGGTGCACGCGAGGTGCGTACCCGGGGCAAACCGGGCTCCGACTTCGTGCACGCCGCACCTTGGAGCACACTTCGGAGCGCTCCTTGGTGCGCACCATGGTGCCCACCAGGCCGCGCAACCCAGCCAAGGTGTGCGCACCAAGGTGCACGCGAGGTGCGCACCCGGGGCAAACCGGGGTCCGACTTCGTGCACGCCGCACCTTGGAGCACACATCGGGGCGCTCCCGGGTTCGCACCGGCGTTGCGCACCGTGGTGGGCACCTCGGAGCACACCAAGGTGGGCAGCGAGGTGCGCACCTTTGATGCGATGCCTTCACTAATTTCCATAAAAGGCAAAAAAAAAACGAGATTTTAAAATTTCCGTTTTGAAAGATAGTGAGAAAAAGGGAATGCTGGTGCCATCTTGAGCCCGCCCTGGTGCGCAGCCCAGCCAAGGTGTGCGCACCAAGGTGCCCACCCTGGCGAAGGTGCGCGCCCGGGCAATTAACCCAACTTCCAACTTCGCGCGCGCCAGGGTGGGAGCGCACCCAACAACCGGGCCTGGGAAGAGCCAATGCGAGAAACCCCACCAAACGCTCTGACAAAAAAAGAGGGGGCGCTCCAGTAACCCCGCTTCGGAGCGCACCCTGGGCAAACCCAGCCAAGGTGCCCACCCCGGCCAAGGTGCAGGCGAGGTGCGCACCCGGGGCAAACCGGGCTCCGACAACGTGCACGCCGCACCTTGGAGCACACTTCGTAGCGCTCCCGGGTGCGCACCTCAGAGCACACCAAGGTGGGCAGCGAGGTGCGCACCTTTGATGCGCTGCCTTCACTAATTTCCAGAAAAGGCAAAAAAAAAAGGAGATTTTAAAATTTCCGTTTTGAAAGATAGTGAAAAAAACGGAACGCGCGTGCCATCTTGAGCCCGCCCTGGTGCGCAGCCCAGGTAAGGTGCCCACCCTGGCAAAGGTGCGCACCCGGGCAATTAACCCTACTTCCGACTTCGTGCGCGCCAGGGTGGCAACCGGGCCTCGGAAGAGCCAATGCGAGAAACCCCACCAAACGCTCCGACAAAAAAAGAGGCGGCGCTCCAATAACCCCGCTTCGGAGCGCAGCCGGGGCAAACCCAGCCAAGGTGCCCACCCCGACGAAGGTGCACGCGAGGTGCGCACCCGGGGCAAACCGGGCTCCGACAACGTGCACGCAGCACCTTGGAGCACACTTCGAAGCACTCCCGGGTGCCCACCGGCGTTGCGCACCGTGGTGGGCAGCGAGGTGCGCACCTTTGATGCGCTGCCTTCACTAATTTCCAGAAAAAGGCAAAAAAAAATGAGATTTTAAAATTTCCGTTTTGAAAGATAGTGAAAAAAAAGGAACGCGGGTGCCATCTTGAGCCCGCCCTGGTGCGCAGCCCAGGCAAGGCATGCGCACCAAGGTGCCCACCCGAGGTGCACACCCGGGGCAAACCGGGCTCCGACTTCGTGCAGGCCGCACCTTGGAGCACACTTCGGAGCGCTCCTTGGTGCGCACCATGGTGCCCACCAGGGCGCGCAACCCAGCCAAGGTCTGCACACTAAGGTGCCCACCCCGGCGAAGGTGCACGCGAGGTGCGCACCCGGGGCAAACCGGGCTCCGACTTCGTGCACGCCATGGTGCCCACCGCGGCGAAGGTGCACGCGAGGTGCGCACCCGGGGCAAACCGGGCTCCGACTTCGTGCACGCCGCACCTTGGAGCACACTTCGGAGCGCTCCTTGGTGCGCACCATGGTGCCCACCAGGGCGCGCAACCCAGCCAAGGTGTGCGCACCAAGGTGCACGCGAGGTGCGCACCCGGGGCAAACCGGGGTCCGACTTCGTGCACGCCGCACCTTGGAGCACACATCGGAGCGCTCCCAGGTTCGCACCAGCGTTGCGCACCTTTGATGCGCTGCCTTCACTAATTTCCAGAAAAGGCAAAAAAAAACGATATTTTAAAATTTCCGTTCTGAAAGATAGTGAAAAAAACGGAACGCGGGTGCCATCTTGAGCCCTTCCTGGTGCGCAGCCCAGGCAAGTTGTGCGCACCAAGGTGCCCACCCTGGCGGAGGTGCGCGCCCGGGGCAAACCGGGCTCCGACTTCGTGCACTGCATGGTGCCCACCAAGGCGCGCAACCCAGCCAAGGTGCCCACCGCAGCGAAGGTGCACGCGAGGTGCACACCCGGGGCAAACCGGGCTCCGACTTCGTGCACGCCGCACCTTGGAGCACACTTCAGAGCGCTCCTTGGTGCGCACCAGGGCGCGCAACCCAGCCGAGGTGCCCACCCCGGCGAAGGTGCACGCGAGGTGCGCACCCGGGGCAAACCGGGCTCCGACTTCGTGCACGCCATGGTGCCCACCGCGGCGAAGGTGCGCACCCGGGGCAAACCGGGCTCCGACTTCGTGCACGCCGCACCTTGGAGCACACTTCGGAGCGCTCCTTGGTGCGCACCATGGTGCCCACCAGGCCGCGCAACCCAGCCAAGGTGTGCGCACCAAGGTGCACGCGAGGTGCGCACCCGGGGCAAACCGGGGTCCGACTTCGTGCACGCCGCACCTTGGAGCACACATCGGGGCGCTCCCGGGTTCGCACCGGCGTTGCGCACCGTGGTGGGCACCTCGGAGCACACCAAGGTGGGCAGCGAGGTGCGCACCTTTGATGCGATGCCTTCACTAATTTCCATAAAAGGCAAAAAAAAAACGAGATTTTAAAATTTCCGTTTTGAAAGATAGTGAGAAAAAGGGAATGCTGGTGCCATCTTGAGCCCGCCCTGGTGCGCAGCCCAGCCAAGGTTTGCGCACCAAGGTGCCCACCCTGGCGAAGGTGCGCGCCCGGGCAATTAACCCAACTTCCAACTTCGCGCGCGCCAGGGTGGGAGCGCACCCAACAACCGGGCCTGGGAAGAGCCAATGCGAGAAACCCCACCAAACTCTCTGACAAAAAAAGAGGGGGCGCTCCAGTAACCCCGCTTCGGAGCGCACCCTGGGCAAACCCAGCCAAGGTGCCCACCCCGGCCAAGGTGCAGGCGAGGTGCGCACCCGGGGCAAACCGGGCTCCGACAACGTGCACGCCGCACCTTGGAGCACACTTCGTAGCGCTCCCGGGTGCGCACCTCAGAGCACACCAAGGTGGGCAGCGAGGTGCGCACCTTTGATGCGCTGCCTTCACTAATTTCCAGAAAAGGCAAAAAAAAAAGGAGATTTTAAAATTTCCGTTTTGAAAGATAGTGAAAAAAACGGAACGCGCGTGCCATCTTGAGCCCGCCCTGGTGCGCAGCCCAGGTAAGGTGCCACCCTGGCAAAGGTGCGCACCCGGGCAATTAACCCTACTTCCGACTTCGTGCGCGCCAGGGTGGCAACCGGGCCTCGGAAGAGCCAATGCGAGAAACCCCACCAAACGCTCCGACAAAAAAAGAGGCGGCGCTCCAATAACCCCGCTTCGGAGCGCAGCCGGGGCAAACCAAGCCAAGGTGCCCACCCCGACGAAGGTGCACGCGAGGTGCGCACCCGGGGCAAACCGGGCTCCGACAACGTGCACGCAGCACCTTGGAGCACACTTCGAAGCACTCCCGGGTGCCCACCGGCGTTGCGCACCGTGGTGGGCAGCGAGGTGCGCACCTTTGATGCGCTGCCTTCACTAATTTCCAGAAAAAGGCAAAAAAAAATGAGATTTTAAAATTTCCGTTTTGAAAGATAGTGAAAAAAAAGGAACGCGGGTGCCATCTTGAGCCCGCCCTGGTGCGCAGCCCAGGCAAGGCATGCGCACCAAGGTGCCCACCCGAGGTGCACACCCGGGGCAAACCGGGCTCCGACTTCGTGCAGGCCGCACCTTGGAGCACACTTCGGAGCGCTCCTTGGTGCGCACCATGGTGCCCACCAGGGCGCACCCGAGGCAAACCGGGCTCCGACTTCGTGCACGCCGCACCTTGGAGCACACATCGGAGCGCTCCCAGGTTCGCACCAGCGTTGCGCACCTTTGATGCGCTGCCTTCACTAATTTCCAGAAAAGGCAAAAAAAAACGATATTTTAAAATTTCCGTTCTGAAAGATAGTGAAAAAAACGGAACGCGGGTGCCATCTTGAGCCCTTCCTGATGCGCAGCCCAGGCAAGTTGTGCGCACCAAGGTGCCCACCCTGGCGGAGGTGCGCGCCCGGGGCAAACCGGGCTCCGACTTCGTGCACTGCATGGTGCCCACCAAGGCGCGCAACCCAGCCAAGGTGCCCACCGCAGCGAAGGTGCACGCGAGGTGCGCACCCGAGGTGCACACCCGGGGCAAACCGGGCTCCGACTTCGTGCACGCCGCACCTTGGAGCACACTTCAGAGCGCTCCTTGGTACGCACCAGGGCGCGCAACCCAGCCAAGGTGCTCACCTCGGCGAAGGTGCACGCGAGGTGCGCACCCGGGGCAAACCGGGCTCGGACTTCGTGCACGCCGCACCTTGGAGCACACATCGGAGCGCTCCCGGGTTCGCACCAGCATTGCGCACCTTTGATGCGCTGCCTTCACTAATTTCCAGAAAAGGCAAAAAAAAGAAAAAAATGAGATTTTAAAATTTCCGTTTTGAAAGATAGTGAAAAAAACGGAACGCGGGTGCCATCTTGAGCCCGCCCTGGTGTGCAGCCCAGGCAAGTTGTGCGCACCAAGGCACCCACCCTGGCCAAGGTGGGTCACGGGGTGGGTCCTAGGGTGGGTAACGGGGTGGGTACTAAGGTGCGTGCCAAGGTGGGTCATAGGGTGGGTGCCAAGGTGGGCACCAGGGTGGGTGTGCACCAACCCTAGCCAGGGTAGGTCACGGGGTGGTTGTCGGGGTGGGCGTCAAGGAGCCAAGGTGGGTGGCAAGTAGCCAAGTTGCGTGCCAAGGTGGGTGTCGGGGTGGGTGCCAAGGATCCAAGGTGGGTGCCAAGGAACCAAGGTGGGTGTCTGGGTGGGTGCCGAGGTGGGAGCCAGGGTGGGTCCCAAGGTGAGTGCAAAGGTGGGTGCCAGGGTCAAGGTGAGTGCCAATGTGGGTTCCAAGGTGCCAGGGTCAGGGTGAGTGCCAATGTGGGTTCAAAGGTGCTAAGTTGGGTGCGAGGTTGGGTGCGAGGGTGGGTGGGTGCCAAGGTGTGCTAGGTGGAAGCCCGGGTGGGTCGGCATCCCATGGGTGTCGAGTTGGGTGCCTGATGGGTGCTTCTTGTCAAGTTTTAGTCGTCGGGACTCATTTCGAGCCTTAGAGGTCGTTTCTTGTCCGGTTGCCCTGTCTTCGACCTGGGAACCCAATTTTGGTCCTCGGGTCCCATTTTTTTTTGTCTCGCATCCCACTTTTGGCCTGTGGCCTTTTCGGGGTCGATTCTCGTTTTGGGCATCAGAGCATGTTTCTTCTCCTAAAACCCAATATTTGTTTATTAAGTCTCGGAACACATTTTTGTTCTCGTGGACCCATCATGGGTCTTGGAACGCATTTGTGGTCCTTGGGTCCCATTTTGCATCCCGAAACTTGTGTTTTGGTGCTTGATCCCTATTTTGGGTGCCCACCTTGCACCAAGTGCGCACCCGGGGCAAACCGAGCGCCTTGGTGCACCGGGGCAAGATCGAGCGTGCACCCGAGGCGCCCCGAACATGCACCAAGGTGCACTCGGCCCACATGTGAGCGCAGGTCGTTGCGCCCGAGGTGGTGTGTGGGCACCGCGTTGCAGACGGGACACTGCACGCACACGACGCCCCCTCCAGGTGCACGCACGTAGGCCGGGCCGGGTGCACACCCGACGCCCTAGCAAGGTGCGCGCACCCGGGCAGGGCTCACACTTGGCGAACGGGGCGCACTTCGCGAGGGAGGGTGTGCACCTCGACGGGGGTGGGTGGCCGGGGTGGATTCGCACGTGGGTCGCGGTTTGCTAAGTACACACTGCGACAAGCTCATAACGGGTGCGATCATACCAGCGTTAGTGCACCGGATCCCATCAGAACTCCGCAGTTAAGCGCGCTTGGGCCGGAGTAGTACTGGGATGGGTGACCTCCCGGGAAGTCCCGGTGTTGCACCCTTTTTTAGTTTTTCGCCGGGCGTCGCAATGCTATTTGAATAAACCTTTTGCCCGTTTGCGTTCTCGTCGGGGCCGGGCCGGGCCGGGGTGCGCTGCCCGCACTACCGCGCGCGCGGGGGCGACACCGAGCGCGCACCCGAGGCGCCCCGAGCACACAGGCCACGGTGCAACCCGGGCGTTGTGCGCGCACCCCGGTGCGCCCGAGGTGCTGCGCGCGCACCCAGGTGAAATCGGTGTGCACCTCGGCCAGTGCGCGCTCGGTCGAGTCGCGCACGTTGGCCAAGGTGCACGGTGATGTTTCTTACTCTAAGGTTCCGCACCAGACGCCCGGGACAGGTGAGCGAAGCTGGGCGGGGCCGGGTGCGCGGCCGGGGCAGGTGCACGCAGCTGGAGAGAGCTTTGGAGCACACTTCGGAGCGCACCAATGATGCGCTCCATTCAAAAGTTTCCTGAAAAGGCAAAAAAAGTTGAGATTATAGAATTTCCCACTTGAGAGATTGTAAAAAAAAAAAATTTAAAATGAAGGAAACGCGGGTGCCAAGGTGTGCGCAGCCCAGCCAAGGTGTGCGCACCAAGGCGCCCACCCTGGCGAAGGTGCACGCAAGGTGCGCACCCGAGGCAAACCGGACAATTAACCCAACTTTCGACTTCGCGCGCACCTTGGAGCGCACTTCGGAGCGCTCCTTGGTGCGCACCAATCTTGGGCACCTCGGAGTGCACCATGGCGCCCACCAAGGTGCGCACCCGGGGCAAACCGAGCTCCGACTTCGTGCGCACCTTGGAGCGCACGAAAGGTGCGCACCATGGCGCCCACCAAGGTGCGCAGCCCAGCCAAGGCGTGCGCATCAAGGTGCGCACCCTGGCGAAGGTGCGCACCCGGGGCAAACCGAGCTCCGACTTCGTGCGCACCTTGGAGCGCACAAAAGGTGCGCAACCCAGCCAAGGTGTGCGCACCCCGGTCAAACCGAGCTCCGAATCGTGCGCACCAGAGGTGCACGCCATCGTGCGCACCTTGGAGCACACTTCGGAGCCCTCCTTGGTGCGCGCCGATGTTGCGCACCTCGGAGCGCACCCGGGGAAAACAATGCAATTAACCCGACTTTCGACTTCGTGGGCACCTCGGAGCGCTCTCGGGTTCGCACCTCGGAGCACACCGAGGTGCGCACCTTTGATGCGCTGCCTTCACCAATTTCCAGAAAAGGCAAGAAAACATTGAGAAGGTGTGCGCACCGAGGTGCCCACCCTGGCGAAGGTGCACGCGAGGTGCGCACCCGGGGCAAACCGGGCTCCGACTTCGTGCACGCCGCACCTTGGAGCACACTTCGGAGCGCTCCTTGGTGCGCACCAGGGCGCGCAACCCAGCCGAGGTGCCCACCCCGGCGAAGGTGCACGCGAGGTGCGCACCCGGGGCAAACCGGGCTCCGACTTCGTGCACGCCATGGTGCCCACCGCGGCGAAGGTGCACGCGAGGTGCGCACCCGGGGCAAACCGGGCTCCGACTTCGTGCACGCCGCACCTTGGAGCACACTTCGGAGCGCTCCTTGGTGCGCACCATGGTGCCCACCAGGGCGCGCAACCCCGCCGAAGGTGCACGCGAGGTGCGCACCCGGGGCAAACCGGGCTCCGACTTCGTGCACGCCGCACCTTGGAGCACACTTCGGAGCGCTCCTTGGTGCGCACCATGGTGCCCACCAGGGCGCGCAACCCCGCCGAAGGTGCACGCGAGGTGCGCACCCGGGGCAAACCGGGCTCCGACTTCGTGCACGCCATGGTGCGCACCGCGGCGAAGGTGCGCACCCGGGGCAAACCGGGCTCCGACTTCGTGCACGCCGCACCTTGGAGCACACTTCGGAGCGCTCCTTGGTGCGCACCAGGGCGCGCAACCCAGCCGAGGTGCCCACCCCGGCGAAGGTGCACGCGAGGTGCGTACCCGGGGCAAACCGGGCTCCGACTTCGTGCACGCCGCACCTTGGAGCACACTTCGGAGCGCTCCTTGGTGCGCACCATGGTGCCCACCAGGCCGCGCAACCCAGCCAAGGTGTGCGCACCAAGGTGCACGCGAGGTGCGCACCCGGGGCAAACCGGGGTCCGACTTCGTGCACGCCGCACCTTGGAGCACACATCGGGGCGCTCCCGGGTTCGCACCGGCGTTGCGCACCGTGGTGGGCACCTCGGAGCACACCAAGGTGGGCAGCGAGGTGCGCACCTTTGATGCGATGCCTTCACTAATTTCCATAAAAGGCAAAAAAAAAACGAGATTTTAAAATTTCCGTTTTGAAAGATAGTGAGAAAAAGGGAATGCTGGTGCCATCTTGAGCCCGCCCTGGTGCGCAGCCCAGCCAAGGTGTGCGCACCAAGGTGCCCACCCTGGCGAAGGTGCGCGCCCGGGCAATTAACCCAACTTCCAACTTCGCGCGCGCCAGGGTGGGAGCGCACCCAACAACCGGGCCTGGGAAGAGCCAATGCGAGAAACCCCACCAAACGCTCTGACAAAAAAAGAGGGGGCGCTCCAGTAACCCCGCTTCGGAGCGCACCCTGGGCAAACCCAGCCAAGGTGCCCACCCCGGCCAAGGTGCAGGCGAGGTGCGCACCCGGGGCAAACCGGGCTCCGACAACGTGCACGCCGCACCTTGGAGCACACTTCGTAGCGCTCCCGGGTGCGCACCTCAGAGCACACCAAGGTGGGCAGCGAGGTGCGCACCTTTGATGCGCTGCCTTCACTAATTTCCAGAAAAGGCAAAAAAAAAAGGAGATTTTAAAATTTCCGTTTTGAAAGATAGTGAAAAAAACGGAACGCGCGTGCCATCTTGAGCCCGCCCTGGTGCGCAGCCCAGGTAAGGTGCCCACCCTGGCAAAGGTGCGCACCCGGGCAATTAACCCTACTTCCGACTTCGTGCGCGCCAGGGTGGCAACCGGGCCTCGGAAGAGCCAATGCGAGAAACCCCACCAAACGCTCCGACAAAAAAAGAGGCGGCGCTCCAATAACCCCGCTTCGGAGCGCAGCCGGGGCAAACCCAGCCAAGGTGCCCACCCCGACGAAGGTGCACGCGAGGTGCGCACCCGGGGCAAACCGGGCTCCGACAACGTGCACGCAGCACCTTGGAGCACACTTCGAAGCACTCCCGGGTGCCCACCGGCGTTGCGCACCGTGGTGGGCAGCGAGGTGCGCACCTTTGATGCGCTGCCTTCACTAATTTCCAGAAAAAGGCAAAAAAAAATGAGATTTTAAAATTTCCGTTTTGAAAGATAGTGAAAAAAAAGGAACGCGGGTGCCATCTTGAGCCCGCCCTGGTGCGCAGCCCAGGCAAGGCATGCGCACCAAGGTGCCCACCCGAGGTGCACACCCGGGGCAAACCGGGCTCCGACTTCGTGCAGGCCGCACCTTGGAGCACACTTCGGAGCGCTCCTTGGTGCGCACCATGGTGCCCACCAGGGCGCGCAACCCAGCCAAGGTCTGCACACTAAGGTGCCCACCCCGGCGAAGGTGCACGCGAGGTGCGCACCCGGGGCAAACCGGGCTCCGACTTCGTGCACGCCATGGTGCCCACCGCGGCGAAGGTGCACGCGAGGTGCGCACCCGGGGCAAACCGGGCTCCGACTTCGTGCACGCCGCACCTTGGAGCACACTTCGGAGCGCTCCTTGGTGCGCACCATGGTGCCCACCAGGGCGCGCAACCCAGCCAAGGTGTGCGCACCAAGGTGCACGCGAGGTGCGCACCCGGGGCAAACCGGGGTCCGACTTCGTGCACGCCGCACCTTGGAGCACACATCGGAGCGCTCCCAGGTTCGCACCAGCGTTGCGCACCTTTGATGCGCTGCCTTCACTAATTTCCAGAAAAGGCAAAAAAAAACGATATTTTAAAATTTCCGTTCTGAAAGATAGTGAAAAAAACGGAACGCGGGTGCCATCTTGAGCCCTTCCTGGTGCGCAGCCCAGGCAAGTTGTGCGCACCAAGGTGCCCACCCTGGCGGAGGTGCGCGCCCGGGGCAAACCGGGCTCCGACTTCGTGCACTGCATGGTGCCCACCAAGGCGCGCAACCCAGCCAAGGTGCCCACCGCAGCGAAGGTGCACGCGAGGTGCACACCCGGGGCAAACCGGGCTCCGACTTCGTGCACGCCGCACCTTGGAGCACACTTCAGAGCGCTCCTTGGTGCGCACCAGGGCGCGCAACCCAGCCGAGGTGCCCACCCCGGCGAAGGTGCACGCGAGGTGCGCACCCGGGGCAAACCGGGCTCCGACTTCGTGCACGCCATGGTGCCCACCGCGGCGAAGGTGCGCACCCGGGGCAAACCGGGCTCCGACTTCGTGCACGCCGCACCTTGGAGCACACTTCGGAGCGCTCCTTGGTGCGCACCATGGTGCCCACCAGGCCGCGCAACCCAGCCAAGGTGTGCGCACCAAGGTGCACGCGAGGTGCGCACCCGGGGCAAACCGGGGTCCGACTTCGTGCACGCCGCACCTTGGAGCACACATCGGGGCGCTCCCGGGTTCGCACCGGCGTTGCGCACCGTGGTGGGCACCTCGGAGCACACCAAGGTGGGCAGCGAGGTGCGCACCTTTGATGCGATGCCTTCACTAATTTCCATAAAAGGCAAAAAAAAAACGAGATTTTAAAATTTCCGTTTTGAAAGATAGTGAGAAAAAGGGAATGCTGGTGCCATCTTGAGCCCGCCCTGGTGCGCAGCCCAGCCAAGGTTTGCGCACCAAGGTGCCCACCCTGGCGAAGGTGCGCGCCCGGGCAATTAACCCAACTTCCAACTTCGCGCGCGCCAGGGTGGGAGCGCACCCAACAACCGGGCCTGGGAAGAGCCAATGCGAGAAACCCCACCAAACTCTCTGACAAAAAAAGAGGGGGCGCTCCAGTAACCCCGCTTCGGAGCGCACCCTGGGCAAACCCAGCCAAGGTGCCCACCCCGGCCAAGGTGCAGGCGAGGTGCGCACCCGGGGCAAACCGGGCTCCGACAACGTGCACGCCGCACCTTGGAGCACACTTCGTAGCGCTCCCGGGTGCGCACCTCAGAGCACACCAAGGTGGGCAGCGAGGTGCGCACCTTTGATGCGCTGCCTTCACTAATTTCCAGAAAAGGCAAAAAAAAAAGGAGATTTTAAAATTTCCGTTTTGAAAGATAGTGAAAAAAACGGAACGCGCGTGCCATCTTGAGCCCGCCCTGGTGCGCAGCCCAGGTAAGGTGCCACCCTGGCAAAGGTGCGCACCCGGGCAATTAACCCTACTTCCGACTTCGTGCGCGCCAGGGTGGCAACCGGGCCTCGGAAGAGCCAATGCGAGAAACCCCACCAAACGCTCCGACAAAAAAAGAGGCGGCGCTCCAATAACCCCGCTTCGGAGCGCAGCCGGGGCAAACCAAGCCAAGGTGCCCACCCCGACGAAGGTGCACGCGAGGTGCGCACCCGGGGCAAACCGGGCTCCGACAACGTGCACGCAGCACCTTGGAGCACACTTCGAAGCACTCCCGGGTGCCCACCGGCGTTGCGCACCGTGGTGGGCAGCGAGGTGCGCACCTTTGATGCGCTGCCTTCACTAATTTCCAGAAAAAGGCAAAAAAAAATGAGATTTTAAAATTTCCGTTTTGAAAGATAGTGAAAAAAAAGGAACGCGGGTGCCATCTTGAGCCCGCCCTGGTGCGCAGCCCAGGCAAGGCATGCGCACCAAGGTGCCCACCCGAGGTGCACACCCGGGGCAAACCGGGCTCCGACTTCGTGCAGGCCGCACCTTGGAGCACACTTCGGAGCGCTCCTTGGTGCGCACCATGGTGCCCACCAGGGCGCACCCGAGGCAAACCGGGCTCCGACTTCGTGCACGCCGCACCTTGGAGCACACATCGGAGCGCTCCCAGGTTCGCACCAGCGTTGCGCACCTTTGATGCGCTGCCTTCACTAATTTCCAGAAAAGGCAAAAAAAAACGATATTTTAAAATTTCCGTTCTGAAAGATAGTGAAAAAAACGGAACGCGGGTGCCATCTTGAGCCCTTCCTGATGCGCAGCCCAGGCAAGTTGTGCGCACCAAGGTGCCCACCCTGGCGGAGGTGCGCGCCCGGGGCAAACCGGGCTCCGACTTCGTGCACTGCATGGTGCCCACCAAGGCGCGCAACCCAGCCAAGGTGCCCACCGCAGCGAAGGTGCACGCGAGGTGCGCACCCGAGGTGCACACCCGGGGCAAACCGGGCTCCGACTTCGTGCACGCCGCACCTTGGAGCACACTTCAGAGCGCTCCTTGGTACGCACCAGGGCGCGCAACCCAGCCAAGGTGCTCACCCCGGCGAAGGTGCACGCGAGGTGCGCACCCGGGGCAAACCGGGCTCGGACTTCGTGCACGCCGCACCTTGGAGCACACATCGGAGCGCTCCCGGGTTCGCACCAGCATTGCGCACCTTTGATGCGCTGCCTTCACTAATTTCCAGAAAAGGCAAAAAAAAGAAAAAAATGAGATTTTAAAATTTCCGTTTTGAAAGATAGTGAAAAAAACGGAACGCGGGTGCCATCTTGAGCCCGCCCTGGTGTGCAGCCCAGGCAAGTTGTGCGCACCAAGGCACCCACCCTGGCCAAGGTGGGTCACGGGGTGGGTCCTAGGGTGGGTAACGGGGTGGGTACTAAGGTGCGTGCCAAGGTGGGTCATAGGGTGGGTGCCAAGGTGGGCACCAGGGTGGGTGTGCACCAACCCTAGCCAGGGTAGGTCACGGGGTGGTTGTCGGGGTGGGCGTCAAGGAGCCAAGGTGGGTGGCAAGTAGCCAAGTTGCGTGCCAAGGTGGGTGTCGGGGTGGGTGCCAAGGATCCAAGGTGGGTGCCAAGGAACCAAGGTGGGTGTCTGGGTGGGTGCCGAGGTGGGAGCCAGGGTGGGTCCCAAGGTGAGTGCAAAGGTGGGTGCCAGGGTCAAGGTGAGTGCCAATGTGGGTTCCAAGGTGCCAGGGTCAGGGTGAGTGCCAATGTGGGTTCAAAGGTGCTAAGTTGGGTGCGAGGTTGGGTGCGAGGGTGGGTGGGTGCCAAGGTGTGCTAGGTGGAAGCCCGGGTGGGTCGGCATCCCATGGGTGTCGAGTTGGGTGCCTGATGGGTGCTTCTTGTCAAGTTTTAGTCGTCGGGACTCATTTCGAGCCTTAGAGGTCGTTTCTTGTCCGGTTGCCCTGTCTTCGACCTGGGAACCCAATTTTGGTCCTCGGGTCCCATTTTTTTTTGTCTCGCATCCCACTTTTGGCCTGTGGCCTTTTCGGGGTCGATTCTCGTTTTGGGCATCAGAGCATGTTTCTTCTCCTAAAACCCAATATTTGTTTATTAAGTCTCGGAACACATTTTTGTTCTCGTGGACCCATCATGGGTCTTGGAACGCATTTGTGGTCCTTGGGTCCCATTTTGCATCCCGAAACTTGTGTTTTGGTGCTTGATCCCTATTTTGGGTGCCCACCTTGCACCAAGTGCGCACCCGGGGCAAACCGAGCGCCTTGGTGCACCGGGGCAAGATCGAGCGTGCACCCGAGGCGCCCCGAACATGCACCAAGGTGCACTCGGCCCACATGTGAGCGCAGGTCGTTGCGCCCGAGGTGGTGTGTGGGCACCGCGTTGCAGACGGGACACTGCACGCACACGACGCCCCCTCCAGGTGCACGCACGTAGGCCGGGCCGGGTGCACACCCGACGCCCTAGCAAGGTGCGCGCACCCGGGCAGGGCTCACACTTGGCGAACGGGGCGCACTTCGCGAGGGAGGGTGTGCACCTCGACGGGGGTGGGTGGCCGGGGTGGATTCGCACGTGGGTCGCGGTTTGCTAAGTACACACTGCGACAAGCTCATAACGGGTGCGATCATACCAGCGTTAGTGCACCGGATCCCATCAGAACTCCGCAGTTAAGCGCGCTTGGGCCGGAGTAGTACTGGGATGGGTGACCTCCCGGGAAGTCCCGGTGTTGCACCCTTTTTTAGTTTTTCGCCGGGCGTCGCAATGCTATTTGAATAAACCTTTTGCCCGTTTGCGTTCTCGTCGGGGCCGGGCCGGGCCGGGGTGCGCTGCCCGCACTACCGCGCGCGCGGGGGGCGACACCGAGCGCGCACCCGAGGCGCCCCGAGCACACAGGCCACGGTGCAACCCGGGCGTTGTGCGCGCACCCCGGTGCGCCCGAGGTGCTGCGCGCGCACCCAGGTGAAATCGGTGTGCACCTCGGCCAGTGCGCGCTCGGTCGAGTCGCGCACGTTGGCCAAGGTGCACGGTGATGTTTCTTACTCTAAGGTTCCGCACCAGACGCCCGGGACAGGTGAGCGAAGCTGGGCGGGGCCGGGTGCGCGGCCGGGGCAGGTGCACGCAGCTGGAGAGAGCTTTGGAGCACACTTCGGAGCGCACCAATGATGCGCTCCATTCAAAAGTTTCCTGAAAAGGCAAAAAAAGTTGAGATTATAGAATTTCCCACTTGAGAGATTGTAAAAAAAAAAAATTTAAAATGAAGGAAACGCGGGTGCCAAGGTGTGCGCAGCCCAGCCAAGGTGTGCGCACCAAGGCGCCCACCCTGGCGAAGGTGCACGCAAGGTGCGCACCCGAGGCAAACCGGACAATTAACCCAACTTTCGACTTCGCGCGCACCTTGGAGCGCACTTCGGAGCGCTCCTTGGTGCGCACCAATCTTGGGCACCTCGGAGTGCACCATGGCGCCCACCAAGGTGCGCACCCGGGGCAAACCGAGCTCCGACTTCGTGCGCACCTTGGAGCGCACGAAAGGTGCGCACCATGGCGCCCACCAAGGTGCGCAGCCCAGCCAAGGCGTGCGCATCAAGGTGCGCACCCTGGCGAAGGTGCGCACCCGGGGCAAACCGAGCTCCGACTTCGTGCGCACCTTGGAGCGCACAAAAGGTGCGCAACCCAGCCAAGGTGTGCGCACCCCGGTCAAACCGAGCTCCGAATCGTGCGCACCAGAGGTGCACGCCATCGTGCGCACCTTGGAGCACACTTCGGAGCCCTCCTTGGTGCGCGCCGATGTTGCGCACCTCGGAGCGCACCCGGGGAAAACAATGCAATTAACCCGACTTTCGACTTCGTGGGCACCTCGGAGCGCTCTCGGGTTCGCACCTCGGAGCACACCGAGGTGCGCACCTTTGATGCGCTGCCTTCACCAATTTCCAGAAAAGGCAAGAAAACATTGAGAAGGTGTGCGCACCGAGGTGCCCACCCTGGCGAAGGTGCACGCGAGGTGCGCACCCGGGGCAAACCGGGCTCCGACTTCGTGCACGCCGCACCTTGGAGCACACTTCGGAGCGCTCCTTGGTGCGCACCAGGGCGCGCAACCCAGCCGAGGTGCCCACCCCGGCGAAGGTGCACGCGAGGTGCGCACCCGGGGCAAACCGGGCTCCGACTTCGTGCACGCCATGGTGCCCACCGCGGCGAAGGTGCACGCGAGGTGCGCACCCGGGGCAAACCGGGCTCCGACTTCGTGCACGCCGCACCTTGGAGCACACTTCGGAGCGCTCCTTGGTGCGCACCATGGTGCCCACCAGGGCGCGCAACCCCGCCGAAGGTGCACGCGAGGTGCGCACCCGGGGCAAACCGGGCTCCGACTTCGTGCACGCCGCACCTTGGAGCACACTTCGGAGCGCTCCTTGGTGCGCACCATGGTGCCCACCAGGGCGCGCAACCCCGCCGAAGGTGCACGCGAGGTGCGCACCCGGGGCAAACCGGGCTCCGACTTCGTGCACGCCATGGTGCGCACCGCGGCGAAGGTGCGCACCCGGGGCAAACCGGGCTCCGACTTCGTGCACGCCGCACCTTGGAGCACACTTCGGAGCGCTCCTTGGTGCGCACCAGGGCGCGCAACCCAGCCGAGGTGCCCACCCCGGCGAAGGTGCACGCGAGGTGCGTACCCGGGGCAAACCGGGCTCCGACTTCGTGCACGCCGCACCTTGGAGCACACTTCGGAGCGCTCCTTGGTGCGCACCATGGTGCCCACCAGGCCGCGCAACCCAGCCAAGGTGTGCGCACCAAGGTGCACGCGAGGTGCGCACCCGGGGCAAACCGGGGTCCGACTTCGTGCACGCCGCACCTTGGAGCACACATCGGGGCGCTCCCGGGTTCGCACCGGCGTTGCGCACCGTGGTGGGCACCTCGGAGCACACCAAGGTGGGCAGCGAGGTGCGCACCTTTGATGCGATGCCTTCACTAATTTCCATAAAAGGCAAAAAAAAAACGAGATTTTAAAATTTCCGTTTTGAAAGATAGTGAGAAAAAGGGAATGCTGGTGCCATCTTGAGCCCGCCCTGGTGCGCAGCCCAGCCAAGGTGTGCGCACCAAGGTGCCCACCCTGGCGAAGGTGCGCGCCCGGGCAATTAACCCAACTTCCAACTTCGCGCGCGCCAGGGTGGGAGCGCACCCAACAACCGGGCCTGGGAAGAGCCAATGCGAGAAACCCCACCAAACGCTCTGACAAAAAAAGAGGGGGCGCTCCAGTAACCCCGCTTCGGAGCGCACCCTGGGCAAACCCAGCCAAGGTGCCCACCCCGGCCAAGGTGCAGGCGAGGTGCGCACCCGGGGCAAACCGGGCTCCGACAACGTGCACGCCGCACCTTGGAGCACACTTCGTAGCGCTCCCGGGTGCGCACCTCAGAGCACACCAAGGTGGGCAGCGAGGTGCGCACCTTTGATGCGCTGCCTTCACTAATTTCCAGAAAAGGCAAAAAAAAAAGGAGATTTTAAAATTTCCGTTTTGAAAGATAGTGAAAAAAACGGAACGCGCGTGCCATCTTGAGCCCGCCCTGGTGCGCAGCCCAGGTAAGGTGCCCACCCTGGCAAAGGTGCGCACCCGGGCAATTAACCCTACTTCCGACTTCGTGCGCGCCAGGGTGGCAACCGGGCCTCGGAAGAGCCAATGCGAGAAACCCCACCAAACGCTCCGACAAAAAAAGAGGCGGCGCTCCAATAACCCCGCTTCGGAGCGCAGCCGGGGCAAACCCAGCCAAGGTGCCCACCCCGACGAAGGTGCACGCGAGGTGCGCACCCGGGGCAAACCGGGCTCCGACAACGTGCACGCAGCACCTTGGAGCACACTTCGAAGCACTCCCGGGTGCCCACCGGCGTTGCGCACCGTGGTGGGCAGCGAGGTGCGCACCTTTGATGCGCTGCCTTCACTAATTTCCAGAAAAAGGCAAAAAAAAATGAGATTTTAAAATTTCCGTTTTGAAAGATAGTGAAAAAAAAGGAACGCGGGTGCCATCTTGAGCCCGCCCTGGTGCGCAGCCCAGGCAAGGCATGCGCACCAAGGTGCCCACCCGAGGTGCACACCCGGGGCAAACCGGGCTCCGACTTCGTGCAGGCCGCACCTTGGAGCACACTTCGGAGCGCTCCTTGGTGCGCACCATGGTGCCCACCAGGGCGCGCAACCCAGCCAAGGTCTGCACACTAAGGTGCCCACCCCGGCGAAGGTGCACGCGAGGTGCGCACCCGGGGCAAACCGGGCTCCGACTTCGTGCACGCCATGGTGCCCACCGCGGCGAAGGTGCACGCGAGGTGCGCACCCGGGGCAAACCGGGCTCCGACTTCGTGCACGCCGCACCTTGGAGCACACTTCGGAGCGCTCCTTGGTGCGCACCATGGTGCCCACCAGGGCGCGCAACCCAGCCAAGGTGTGCGCACCAAGGTGCACGCGAGGTGCGCACCCGGGGCAAACCGGGGTCCGACTTCGTGCACGCCGCACCTTGGAGCACACATCGGAGCGCTCCCAGGTTCGCACCAGCG
Source organism: Cryptomeria japonica (assembly GCF_030272615.1). NCBI lineage: Eukaryota > Viridiplantae > Streptophyta > Pinopsida > Cupressales > Cupressaceae > Cryptomeria > Cryptomeria japonica. Next base: position 54,131 of record NW_026729344.1, read on the forward strand.
TTGCGCACCTTTGATGCGCTGCCTTCACTAATTTCCAGAAAAGGCAAAAAAAAACGATATTTTAAAATTTCCGTTCTGAAAGATAGTGAAAAAAACGGAACGCGGGTGCCATCTTGAGCCCTTCCTGGTGCGCAGCCCAGGCAAGTTGTGCGCACCAAGGTGCCCACCCTGGCGGAGGTGCGCGCCCGGGGCAAACCGGGCTCCGACTTCGTGCACTGCATGGTGCCCACCAAGGCGCGCAACCCAGCCAAGGTGCCCACCGCAGCGAAGGTGCACGCGAGGTGCACACCCGGGGCAAACCGGGCTCCGACTTCGTGCACGCCGCACCTTGGAGCACACTTCAGAGCGCTCCTTGGTGCGCACCAGGGCGCGCAACCCAGCCGAGGTGCCCACCCCGGCGAAGGTGCACGCGAGGTGCGCACCCGGGGCAAACCGGGCTCCGACTTCGTGCACGCCATGGTGCCCACCGCGGCGAAGGTGCGCACCCGGGGCAAACCGGGCTCCGACTTCGTGCACGCCGCACCTTGGAGCACACTTCGGAGCGCTCCTTGGTGCGCACCATGGTGCCCACCAGGCCGCGCAACCCAGCCAAGGTGTGCGCACCAAGGTGCACGCGAGGTGCGCACCCGGGGCAAACCGGGGTCCGACTTCGTGCACGCCGCACCTTGGAGCACACATCGGGGCGCTCCCGGGTTCGCACCGGCGTTGCGCACCGTGGTGGGCACCTCGGAGCACACCAAGGTGGGCAGCGAGGTGCGCACCTTTGATGCGATGCCTTCACTAATTTCCATAAAAGGCAAAAAAAAAACGAGATTTTAAAATTTCCGTTTTGAAAGATAGTGAGAAAAAGGGAATGCTGGTGCCATCTTGAGCCCGCCCTGGTGCGCAGCCCAGCCAAGGTTTGCGCACCAAGGTGCCCACCCTGGCGAAGGTGCGCGCCCGGGCAATTAACCCAACTTCCAACTTCGCGCGCGCCAGGGTGGGAGCGCACCCAACAACCGGGCCTGGGAAGAGCCAATGCGAGAAACCCCACCAAACTCTCTGACAAAAAAAGAGGGGGCGCTCCAGTAACCCCGCTTCGGAGCGCACCCTGGGCAAACCCAGCCAAGGTGCCCACCCCGGCCAAGGTGCAGGCGAGGTGCGCACCCGGGGCAAACCGGGCTCCGACAACGTGCACGCCGCACCTTGGAGCACACTTCGTAGCGCTCCCGGGTGCGCACCTCAGAGCACACCAAGGTGGGCAGCGAGGTGCGCACCTTTGATGCGCTGCCTTCACTAATTTCCAGAAAAGGCAAAAAAAAAAGGAGATTTTAAAATTTCCGTTTTGAAAGATAGTGAAAAAAACGGAACGCGCGTGCCATCTTGAGCCCGCCCTGGTGCGCAGCCCAGGTAAGGTGCCACCCTGGCAAAGGTGCGCACCCGGGCAATTAACCCTACTTCCGACTTCGTGCGCGCCAGGGTGGCAACCGGGCCTCGGAAGAGCCAATGCGAGAAACCCCACCAAACGCTCCGACAAAAAAAGAGGCGGCGCTCCAATAACCCCGCTTCGGAGCGCAGCCGGGGCAAACCAAGCCAAGGTGCCCACCCCGACGAAGGTGCACGCGAGGTGCGCACCCGGGGCAAACCGGGCTCCGACAACGTGCACGCAGCACCTTGGAGCACACTTCGAAGCACTCCCGGGTGCCCACCGGCGTTGCGCACCGTGGTGGGCAGCGAGGTGCGCACCTTTGATGCGCTGCCTTCACTAATTTCCAGAAAAAGGCAAAAAAAAATGAGATTTTAAAATTTCCGTTTTGAAAGATAGTGAAAAAAAAGGAACGCGGGTGCCATCTTGAGCCCGCCCTGGTGCGCAGCCCAGGCAAGGCATGCGCACCAAGGTGCCCACCCGAGGTGCACACCCGGGGCAAACCGGGCTCCGACTTCGTGCAGGCCGCACCTTGGAGCACACTTCGGAGCGCTCCTTGGTGCGCACCATGGTGCCCACCAGGGCGCACCCGAGGCAAACCGGGCTCCGACTTCGTGCACGCCGCACCTTGGAGCACACATCGGAGCGCTCCCAGGTTCGCACCAGCGTTGCGCACCTTTGATGCGCTGCCTTCACTAATTTCCAGAAAAGGCAAAAAAAAACGATATTTTAAAATTTCCGTTCTGAAAGATAGTGAAAAAAACGGAACGCGGGTGCCATCTTGAGCCCTTCCTGATGCGCAGCCCAGGCAAGTTGTGCGCACCAAGGTGCCCACCCTGGCGGAGGTGCGCGCCCGGGGCAAACCGGGCTCCGACTTCGTGCACTGCATGGTGCCCACCAAGGCGCGCAACCCAGCCAAGGTGCCCACCGCAGCGAAGGTGCACGCGAGGTGCGCACCCGAGGTGCACACCCGGGGCAAACCGGGCTCCGACTTCGTGCACGCCGCACCTTGGAGCACACTTCAGAGCGCTCCTTGGTACGCACCAGGGCGCGCAACCCAGCCAAGGTGCTCACCCCGGCGAAGGTGCACGCGAGGTGCGCACCCGGGGCAAACCGGGCTCGGACTTCGTGCACGCCGCACCTTGGAGCACACATCGGAGCGCTCCCGGGTTCGCACCAGCATTGCGCACCTTTGATGCGCTGCCTTCACTAATTTCCAGAAAAGGCAAAAAAAAGAAAAAAATGAGATTTTAAAATTTCCGTTTTGAAAGATAGTGAAAAAAACGGAACGCGGGTGCCATCTTGAGCCCGCCCTGGTGTGCAGCCCAGGCAAGTTGTGCGCACCAAGGCACCCACCCTGGCCAAGGTGGGTCACGGGGTGGGTCCTAGGGTGGGTAACGGGGTGGGTACTAAGGTGCGTGCCAAGGTGGGTCATAGGGTGGGTGCCAAGGTGGGCACCAGGGTGGGTGTGCACCAACCCTAGCCAGGGTAGGTCACGGGGTGGTTGTCGGGGTGGGCGTCAAGGAGCCAAGGTGGGTGGCAAGTAGCCAAGTTGCGTGCCAAGGTGGGTGTCGGGGTGGGTGCCAAGGATCCAAGGTGGGTGCCAAGGAACCAAGGTGGGTGTCTGGGTGGGTGCCGAGGTGGGAGCCAGGGTGGGTCCCAAGGTGAGTGCAAAGGTGGGTGCCAGGGTCAAGGTGAGTGCCAATGTGGGTTCCAAGGTGCCAGGGTCAGGGTGAGTGCCAATGTGGGTTCAAAGGTGCTAAGTTGGGTGCGAGGTTGGGTGCGAGGGTGGGTGGGTGCCAAGGTGTGCTAGGTGGAAGCCCGGGTGGGTCGGCATCCCATGGGTGTCGAGTTGGGTGCCTGATGGGTGCTTCTTGTCAAGTTTTAGTCGTCGGGACTCATTTCGAGCCTTAGAGGTCGTTTCTTGTCCGGTTGCCCTGTCTTCGACCTGGGAACCCAATTTTGGTCCTCGGGTCCCATTTTTTTTTGTCTCGCATCCCACTTTTGGCCTGTGGCCTTTTCGGGGTCGATTCTCGTTTTGGGCATCAGAGCATGTTTCTTCTCCTAAAACCCAATATTTGTTTATTAAGTCTCGGAACACATTTTTGTTCTCGTGGACCCATCATGGGTCTTGGAACGCATTTGTGGTCCTTGGGTCCCATTTTGCATCCCGAAACTTGTGTTTTGGTGCTTGATCCCTATTTTGGGTGCCCACCTTGCACCAAGTGCGCACCCGGGGCAAACCGAGCGCCTTGGTGCACCGGGGCAAGATCGAGCGTGCACCCGAGGCGCCCCGAACATGCACCAAGGTGCACTCGGCCCACATGTGAGCGCAGGTCGTTGCGCCCGAGGTGGTGTGTGGGCACCGCGTTGCAGACGGGACACTGCACGCACACGACGCCCCCTCCAGGTGCACGCACGTAGGCCGGGCCGGGTGCACACCCGACGCCCTAGCAAGGTGCGCGCACCCGGGCAGGGCTCACACTTGGCGAACGGGGCGCACTTCGCGAGGGAGGGTGTGCACCTCGACGGGGGTGGGTGGCCGGGGTGGATTCGCACGTGGGTCGCGGTTTGCTAAGTACACACTGCGACAAGCTCATAACGGGTGCGATCATACCAGCGTTAGTGCACCGGATCCCATCAGAACTCCGCAGTTAAGCGCGCTTGGGCCGGAGTAGTACTGGGATGGGTGACCTCCCGGGAAGTCCCGGTGTTGCACCCTTTTTTAGTTTTTCGCCGGGCGTCGCAATGCTATTTGAATAAACCTTTTGCCCGTTTGCGTTCTCGTCGGGGCCGGGCCGGGCCGGGGTGCGCTGCCCGCACTACCGCGCGCGCGGGGGCGACACCGAGCGCGCACCCGAGGCGCCCCGAGCACACAGGCCACGGTGCAACCCGGGCGTTGTGCGCGCACCCCGGTGCGCCCGAGGTGCTGCGCGCGCACCCAGGTGAAATCGGTGTGCACCTCGGCCAGTGCGCGCTCGGTCGAGTCGCGCACGTTGGCCAAGGTGCACGGTGATGTTTCTTACTCTAAGGTTCCGCACCAGACGCCCGGGACAGGTGAGCGAAGCTGGGCGGGGCCGGGTGCGCGGCCGGGGCAGGTGCACGCAGCTGGAGAGAGCTTTGGAGCACACTTCGGAGCGCACCAATGATGCGCTCCATTCAAAAGTTTCCTGAAAAGGCAAAAAAAGTTGAGATTATAGAATTTCCCACTTGAGAGATTGTAAAAAAAAAAAATTTAAAATGAAGGAAACGCGGGTGCCAAGGTGTGCGCAGCCCAGCCAAGGTGTGCGCACCAAGGCGCCCACCCTGGCGAAGGTGCACGCAAGGTGCGCACCCGAGGCAAACCGGACAATTAACCCAACTTTCGACTTCGCGCGCACCTTGGAGCGCACTTCGGAGCGCTCCTTGGTGCGCACCAATCTTGGGCACCTCGGAGTGCACCATGGCGCCCACCAAGGTGCGCACCCGGGGCAAACCGAGCTCCGACTTCGTGCGCACCTTGGAGCGCACGAAAGGTGCGCACCATGGCGCCCACCAAGGTGCGCAGCCCAGCCAAGGCGTGCGCATCAAGGTGCGCACCCTGGCGAAGGTGCGCACCCGGGGCAAACCGAGCTCCGACTTCGTGCGCACCTTGGAGCGCACAAAAGGTGCGCAACCCAGCCAAGGTGTGCGCACCCCGGTCAAACCGAGCTCCGAATCGTGCGCACCAGAGGTGCACGCCATCGTGCGCACCTTGGAGCACACTTCGGAGCCCTCCTTGGTGCGCGCCGATGTTGCGCACCTCGGAGCGCACCCGGGGAAAACAATGCAATTAACCCGACTTTCGACTTCGTGGGCACCTCGGAGCGCTCTCGGGTTCGCACCTCGGAGCACACCGAGGTGCGCACCTTTGATGCGCTGCCTTCACCAATTTCCAGAAAAGGCAAGAAAACATTGAGAAGGTGTGCGCACCGAGGTGCCCACCCTGGCGAAGGTGCACGCGAGGTGCGCACCCGGGGCAAACCGGGCTCCGACTTCGTGCACGCCGCACCTTGGAGCACACTTCGGAGCGCTCCTTGGTGCGCACCAGGGCGCGCAACCCAGCCGAGGTGCCCACCCCGGCGAAGGTGCACGCGAGGTGCGCACCCGGGGCAAACCGGGCTCCGACTTCGTGCACGCCATGGTGCCCACCGCGGCGAAGGTGCACGCGAGGTGCGCACCCGGGGCAAACCGGGCTCCGACTTCGTGCACGCCGCACCTTGGAGCACACTTCGGAGCGCTCCTTGGTGCGCACCATGGTGCCCACCAGGGCGCGCAACCCCGCCGAAGGTGCACGCGAGGTGCGCACCCGGGGCAAACCGGGCTCCGACTTCGTGCACGCCGCACCTTGGAGCACACTTCGGAGCGCTCCTTGGTGCGCACCATGGTGCCCACCAGGGCGCGCAACCCCGCCGAAGGTGCACGCGAGGTGCGCACCCGGGGCAAACCGGGCTCCGACTTCGTGCACGCCATGGTGCGCACCGCGGCGAAGGTGCGCACCCGGGGCAAACCGGGCTCCGACTTCGTGCACGCCGCACCTTGGAGCACACTTCGGAGCGCTCCTTGGTGCGCACCAGGGCGCGCAACCCAGCCGAGGTGCCCACCCCGGCGAAGGTGCACGCGAGGTGCGTACCCGGGGCAAACCGGGCTCCGACTTCGTGCACGCCGCACCTTGGAGCACACTTCGGAGCGCTCCTTGGTGCGCACCATGGTGCCCACCAGGCCGCGCAACCCAGCCAAGGTGTGCGCACCAAGGTGCACGCGAGGTGCGCACCCGGGGCAAACCAGGGTCCGACTTCGTGCACGCCGCACCTTGGAGCACACATCGGGGCGCTCCCGGGTTCGCACCGGCGTTGCGCACCGTGGTGGGCACCTCGGAGCACACCAAGGTGGGCAGCGAGGTGCGCACCTTTGATGCGATGCCTTCACTAATTTCCATAAAAGGCAAAAAAAAAACGAGATTTTAAAATTTCCGTTTTGAAAGATAGTGAGAAAAAGGGAATGCTGGTGCCATCTTGAGCCCGCCCTGGTGCGCAGCCCAGCCAAGGTGTGCGCACCAAGGTGCCCACCCTGGCGAAGGTGCGCGCCCGGGCAATTAACCCAACTTCCAACTTCGCGCGCGCCAGGGTGGGAGCGCACCCAACAACCGGGCCTGGGAAGAGCCAATGCGAGAAACCCCACCAAACGCTCTGACAAAAAAAGAGGGGGCGCTCCAGTAACCCCGCTTCGGAGCGCACCCTGGGCAAACCCAGCCAAGGTGCCCACCCCGGCCAAGGTGCAGGCGAGGTGCGCACCCGGGGCAAACCGGGCTCCGACAACGTGCACGCCGCACCTTGGAGCACACTTCGTAGCGCTCCCGGGTGCGCACCTCAGAGCACACCAAGGTGGGCAGCGAGGTGCGCACCTTTGATGCGCTGCCTTCACTAATTTCCAGAAAAGGCAAAAAAAAAAGGAGATTTTAAAATTTCCGTTTTGAAAGATAGTGAAAAAAACGGAACGCGCGTGCCATCTTGAGCCCGCCCTGGTGCGCAGCCCAGGTAAGGTGCCCACCCTGGCAAAGGTGCGCACCCGGGCAATTAACCCTACTTCCGACTTCGTGCGCGCCAGGGTGGCAACCGGGCCTCGGAAGAGCCAATGCGAGAAACCCCACCAAACGCTCCGACAAAAAAAGAGGCGGCGCTCCAATAACCCCGCTTCGGAGCGCAGCCGGGGCAAACCCAGCCAAGGTGCCCACCCCGACGAAGGTGCACGCGAGGTGCGCACCCGGGGCAAACCGGGCTCCGACAACGTGCACGCAGCACCTTGGAGCACACTTCGAAGCACTCCCGGGTGCCCACCGGCGTTGCGCACCGTGGTGGGCAGCGAGGTGCGCACCTTTGATGCGCTGCCTTCACTAATTTCCAGAAAAAGGCAAAAAAAAATGAGATTTTAAAATTTCCGTTTTGAAAGATAGTGAAAAAAAAGGAACGCGGGTGCCATCTTGAGCCCGCCCTGGTGCGCAGCCCAGGCAAGGCATGCGCACCAAGGTGCCCACCCGAGGTGCACACCCGGGGCAAACCGGGCTCCGACTTCGTGCAGGCCGCACCTTGGAGCACACTTCGGAGCGCTCCTTGGTGCGCACCATGGTGCCCACCAGGGCGCGCAACCCAGCCAAGGTCTGCACACCAAGGTGCCCACCCCGGCGAAGGTGCACGCGAGGTGCGCACCCGGGGCAAACCGGGCTCCGACTTCGTGCACGCCATGGTGCCCACCGCGGCGAAGGTGCACGCGAGGTGCGCACCCGGGGCAAACCGGGCTCCGACTTCGTGCACGCCGCACCTTGGAGCACACTTCGGAGCGCTCCTTGGTGCGCACCATGGTGCCCACCAGGGCGCGCAACCCAGCCAAGGTGTGCGCACCAAGGTGCACGCGAGGTGCGCACCCGGGGCAAACCGGGGTCCGACTTCGTGCACGCCGCACCTTGGAGCACACATCGGAGCGCTCCCAGGTTCGCACCAGCGTTGCGCACCTTTGATGCGCTGCCTTCACTAATTTCCAGAAAAGGCAAAAAAAAACGATATTTTAAAATTTCCGTTCTGAAAGATAGTGAAAAAAACGGAACGCGGGTGCCATCTTGAGCCCTTCCTGGTGCGCAGCCCAGGCAAGTTGTGCGCACCAAGGTGCCCACCCTGGCGGAGGTGCGCGCCCGGGGCAAACCGGGCTCCGACTTCGTGCACTGCATGGTGCCCACCAAGGCGCGCAACCCAGCCAAGGTGCCCACCGCAGCGAAGGTGCACGCGAGGTGCACACCCGGGGCAAACCGGGCTCCGACTTCGTGCACGCCGCACCTTGGAGCACACTTCAGAGCGCTCCTTGGTGCGCACCAGGGCGCGCAACCCAGCCGAGGTGCCCACCCCGGCGAAGGTGCACGCGAGGTGCGCACCCGGGGCAAACCGGGCTCCGACTTCGTGCACGCCATGGTGCCCACCGCGGCGAAGGTGCGCACCCGGGGCAAACCGGGCTCCGACTTCGTGCACGCCGCACCTTGGAGCACACTTCGGAGCGCTCCTTGGTGCGCACCATGGTGCCCACCAGGCCGCGCAACCCAGCCAAGGTGTGCGCACCAAGGTGCACGCGAGGTGCGCACCCGGGGCAAACCGGGGTCCGACTTCGTGCACGCCGCACCTTGGAGCACACATCGGGGCGCTCCCGGGTTCGCACCGGCGTTGCGCACCGTGGTGGGCACCTCGGAGCACACCAAGGTGGGCAGCGAGGTGCGCACCTTTGATGCGATGCCTTCACTAATTTCCATAAAAGGCAAAAAAAAAACGAGATTTTAAAATTTCCGTTTTGAAAGATAGTGAGAAAAAGGGAATGCTGGTGCCATCTTGAGCCCGCCCTGGTGCGCAGCCCAGCCAAGGTTTGCGCACCAAGGTGCCCACCCTGGCGAAGGTGCGCGCCCGGGCAATTAACCCAACTTCCAACTTCGCGCGCGCCAGGGTGGGAGCGCACCCAACAACCGGGCCTGGGAAGAGCCAATGCGAGAAACCCCACCAAACTCTCTGACAAAAAAAGAGGGGGCGCTCCAGTAACCCCGCTTCGGAGCGCACCCTGGGCAAACCCAGCCAAGGTGCCCACCCCGGCCAAGGTGCAGGCGAGGTGCGCACCCGGGGCAAACCGGGCTCCGACAACGTGCACGCCGCACCTTGGAGCACACTTCGTAGCGCTCCCGGGTGCGCACCTCAGAGCACACCAAGGTGGGCAGCGAGGTGCGCACCTTTGATGCGCTGCCTTCACTAATTTCCAGAAAAGGCAAAAAAAAAAGGAGATTTTAAAATTTCCGTTTTGAAAGATAGTGAAAAAAACGGAACGCGCGTGCCATCTTGAGCCCGCCCTGGTGCGCAGCCCAGGTAAGGTGCCACCCTGGCAAAGGTGCGCACCCGGGCAATTAACCCTACTTCCGACTTCGTGCGCGCCAGGGTGGCAACCGGGCCTCGGAAGAGCCAATGCGAGAAACCCCACCAAACGCTCCGACAAAAAAAGAGGCGGCGCTCCAATAACCCCGCTTCGGAGCGCAGCCGGGGCAAACCAAGCCAAGGTGCCCACCCCGACGAAGGTGCACGCGAGGTGCGCACCCGGGGCAAACCGGGCTCCGACAACGTGCACGCAGCACCTTGGAGCACACTTCGAAGCACTCCCGGGTGCCCACCGGCGTTGCGCACCGTGGTGGGCAGCGAGGTGCGCACCTTTGATGCGCTGCCTTCACTAATTTCCAGAAAAAGGCAAAAAAAAATGAGATTTTAAAATTTCCGTTTTGAAAGATAGTGAAAAAAAAGGAACGCGGGTGCCATCTTGAGCCCGCCCTGGTGCGCAGCCCAGGCAAGGCATGCGCACCAAGGTGCCCACCCGAGGTGCACACCCGGGGCAAACCGGGCTCCGACTTCGTGCAGGCCGCACCTTGGAGCACACTTCGGAGCGCTCCTTGGTGCGCACCATGGTGCCCACCAGGGCGCACCCGAGGCAAACCGGGCTCCGACTTCGTGCACGCCGCACCTTGGAGCACACATCGGAGCGCTCCCAGGTTCGCACCAGCGTTGCGCACCTTTGATGCGCTGCCTTCACTAATTTCCAGAAAAGGCAAAAAAAAACGATATTTTAAAATTTCCGTTCTGAAAGATAGTGAAAAAAACGGAACGCGGGTGCCATCTTGAGCCCTTCCTGATGCGCAGCCCAGGCAAGTTGTGCGCACCAAGGTGCCCACCCTGGCGGAGGTGCGCGCCCGGGGCAAACCGGGCTCCGACTTCGTGCACTGCATGGTGCCCACCAAGGCGCGCAACCCAGCCAAGGTGCCCACCGCAGCGAAGGTGCACGCGAGGTGCGCACCCGAGGTGCACACCCGGGGCAAACCGGGCTCCGACTTCGTGCACGCCGCACCTTGGAGCACACTTCAGAGCGCTCCTTGGTACGCACCAGGGCGCGCAACCCAGCCAAGGTGCTCACCCCGGCGAAGGTGCACGCGAGGTGCGCACCCGGGGCAAACCGGGCTCGGACTTCGTGCACGCCGCACCTTGGAGCACACATCGGAGCGCTCCCGGGTTCGCACCAGCATTGCGCACCTTTGATGCGCTGCCTTCACTAATTTCCAGAAAAGGCAAAAAAAAGAAAAAAATGAGATTTTAAAATTTCCGTTTTGAAAGATAGTGAAAAAAACGGAACGCGGGTGCCATCTTGAGCCCGCCCTGGTGTGCAGCCCAGGCAAGTTGTGCGCACCAAGGCACCCACCCTGGCCAAGGTGGGTCACGGGGTGGGTCCTAGGGTGGGTAACGGGGTGGGTACTAAGGTGCGTGCCAAGGTGGGTCATAGGGTGGGTGCCAAGGTGGGCACCAGGGTGGGTGTGCACCAACCCTAGCCAGGGTAGGTCACGGGGTGGTTGTCGGGGTGGGCGTCAAGGAGCCAAGGTGGGTGGCAAGTAGCCAAGTTGCGTGCCAAGGTGGGTGTCGGGGTGGGTGCCAAGGATCCAAGGTGGGTGCCAAGGAACCAAGGTGGGTGTCTGGGTGGGTGCCGAGGTGGGAGCCAGGGTGGGTCCCAAGGTGAGTGCAAAGGTGGGTGCCAGGGTCAAGGTGAGTGCCAATGTGGGTTCCAAGGTGCCAGGGTCAGGGTGAGTGCCAATGTGGGTTCAAAGGTGCTAAGTTGGGTGCGAGGTTGGGTGCGAGGGTGGGTGGGTGCCAAGGTGTGCTAGGTGGAAGCCCGGGTGGGTCGGCATCCCATGGGTGTCGAGTTGGGTGCCTGATGGGTGCTTCTTGTCAAGTTTTAGTCGTCGGGACTCATTTCGAGCCTTAGAGGTCGTTTCTTGTCCGGTTGCCCTGTCTTCGACCTGGGAACCCAATTTTGGTCCTCGGGTCCCATTTTTTTTTGTCTCGCATCCCACTTTTGGCCTGTGGCCTTTTCGGGGTCGATTCTCGTTTTGGGCATCAGAGCATGTTTCTTCTCCTAAAACCCAATATTTGTTTATTAAGTCTCGGAACACATTTTTGTTCTCGTGGACCCATCATGGGTCTTGGAACGCATTTGTGGTCCTTGGGTCCCATTTTGCATCCCGAAACTTGTGTTTTGGTGCTTGATCCCTATTTTGGGTGCCCACCTTGCACCAAGTGCGCACCCGGGGCAAACCGAGCGCCTTGGTGCACCGGGGCAAGATCGAGCGTGCACCCGAGGCGCCCCGAACATGCACCAAGGTGCACTCGGCCCACATGTGAGCGCAGGTCGTTGCGCCCGAGGTGGTGTGTGGGCACCGCGTTGCAGACGGGACACTGCACGCACACGACGCCCCCTCCAGGTGCACGCACGTAGGCCGGGCCGGGTGCACACCCGACGCCCTAGCAAGGTGCGCGCACCCGGGCAGGGCTCACACTTGGCGAACGGGGCGCACTTCGCGAGGGAGGGTGTGCACCTCGACGGGGGTGGGTGGCCGGGGTGGATTCGCACGTGGGTCGCGGTTTGCTAAGTACACACTGCGACAAGCTCATAACGGGTGCGATCATACCAGCGTTAGTGCACCGGATCCCATCAGAACTCCGCAGTTAAGCGCGCTTGGGCCGGAGTAGTACTGGGATGGGTGACCTCCCGGGAAGTCCCGGTGTTGCACCCTTTTTTAGTTTTTCGCCGGGCGTCGCAATGCTATTTGAATAAACCTTTTGCCCGTTTGCGTTCTCGTCGGGGCCGGGCCGGGCCGGGGTGCGCTGCCCGCACTACCGCGCGCGCGGGGGCGACACCGAGCGCGCACCCGAGGCGCCCCGAGCACACAGGCCACGGTGCAACCCGGGCGTTGTGCGCGCACCCCGGTGCGCCCGAGGTGCTGCGCGCGCACCCAGGTGAAATCGGTGTGCACCTCGGCCAGTGCGCGCTCGGTCGAGTCGCGCACGTTGGCCAAGGTGCACGGTGATGTTTCTTACTCTAAGGTTCCGCACCAGACGCCCGGGACAGGTGAGCGAAGCTGGGCGGGGCCGGGTGCGCGGCCGGGGCAGGTGCACGCAGCTGGAGAGAGCTTTGGAGCACACTTCGGAGCGCACCAATGATGCGCTCCATTCAAAAGTTTCCTGAAAAGGCAAAAAAAGTTGAGATTATAGAATTTCCCACTTGAGAGATTGTAAAAAAAAAAAATTTAAAATGAAGGAAACGCGGGTGCCAAGGTGTGCGCAGCCCAGCCAAGGTGTGCGCACCAAGGCGCCCACCCTGGCGAAGGTGCACGCAAGGTGCGCACCCGAGGCAAACCGGACAATTAACCCAACTTTCGACTTCGCGCGCACCTTGGAGCGCACTTCGGAGCGCTCCTTGGTGCGCACCAATCTTGGGCACCTCGGAGTGCACCATGGCGCCCACCAAGGTGCGCACCCGGGGCAAACCGAGCTCCGACTTCGTGCGCACCTTGGAGCGCACGAAAGGTGCGCACCATGGCGCCCACCAAGGTGCGCAGCCCAGCCAAGGCGTGCGCATCAAGGTGCGCACCCTGGCGAAGGTGCGCACCCGGGGCAAACCGAGCTCCGACTTCGTGCGCACCTTGGAGCGCACAAAAGGTGCGCAACCCAGCCAAGGTGTGCGCACCCCGGTCAAACCGAGCTCCGAATCGTGCGCACCAGAGGTGCACGCCATCGTGCGCACCTTGGAGCACACTTCGGAGCCCTCCTTGGTGCGCGCCGATGTTGCGCACCTCGGAGCGCACCCGGGGAAAACAATGCAATTAACCCGACTTTCGACTTCGTGGGCACCTCGGAGCGCTCTCGGGTTCGCACCTCGGAGCACACCGAGGTGCGCACCTTTGATGCGCTGCCTTCACCAATTTCCAGAAAAGGCAAGAAAACATTGAGAAGGTGTGCGCACCGAGGTGCCCACCCTGGCGAAGGTGCACGCGAGGTGCGCACCCGGGGCAAACCGGGCTCCGACTTCGTGCACGCCGCACCTTGGAGCACACTTCGGAGCGCTCCTTGGTGCGCACCAGGGCGCGCAACCCAGCCGAGGTGCCCACCCCGGCGAAGGTGCACGCGAGGTGCGCACCCGGGGCAAACCGGGCTCCGACTTCGTGCACGCCATGGTGCCCACCGCGGCGAAGGTGCACGCGAGGTGCGCACCCGGGGCAAACCGGGCTCCGACTTCGTGCACGCCGCACCTTGGAGCACACTTCGGAGCGCTCCTTGGTGCGCACCATGGTGCCCACCAGGGCGCGCAACCCCGCCGAAGGTGCACGCGAGGTGCGCACCCGGGGCAAACCGGGCTCCGACTTCGTGCACGCCGCACCTTGGAGCACACTTCGGAGCGCTCCTTGGTGCGCACCATGGTGCCCACCAGGGCGCGCAACCCCGCCGAAGGTGCACGCGAGGTGCGCACCCGGGGCAAACCGGGCTCCGACTTCGTGCACGCCATGGTGCGCACCGCGGCGAAGGTGCGCACCCGGGGCAAACCGGGCTCCGACTTCGTGCACGCCGCACCTTGGAGCACACTTCGGAGCGCTCCTTGGTGCGCACCAGGGCGCGCAACCCAGCCGAGGTGCCCACCCCGGCGAAGGTGCACGCGAGGTGCGTACCCGGGGCAAACCGGGCTCCGACTTCGTGCACGCCGCACCTTGGAGCACACTTCGGAGCGCTCCTTGGTGCGCACCATGGTGCCCACCAGGCCGCGCAACCCAGCCAAGGTGTGCGCACCAAGGTGCACGCGAGGTGCGCACCCGGGGCAAACCGGGGTCCGACTTCGTGCACGCCGCACCTTGGAGCACACATCGGGGCGCTCCCGGGTTCGCACCGGCGTTGCGCACCGTGGTGGGCACCTCGGAGCACACCAAGGTGGGCAGCGAGGTGCGCACCTTTGATGCGATGCCTTCACTAATTTCCATAAAAGGCAAAAAAAAAACGAGATTTTAAAATTTCCGTTTTGAAAGATAGTGAGAAAAAGGGAATGCTGGTGCCATCTTGAGCCCGCCCTGGTGCGCAGCCCAGCCAAGGTGTGCGCACCAAGGTGCCCACCCTGGCGAAGGTGCGCGCCCGGGCAATTAACCCAACTTCCAACTTCGCGCGCGCCAGGGTGGGAGCGCACCCAACAACCGGGCCTGGGAAGAGCCAATGCGAGAAACCCCACCAAACGCTCTGACAAAAAAAGAGGGGGCGCTCCAGTAACCCCGCTTCGGAGCGCACCCTGGGCAAACCCAGCCAAGGTGCCCACCCCGGCCAAGGTGCAGGCGAGGTGCGCACCCGGGGCAAACCGGGCTCCGACAACGTGCACGCCGCACCTTGGAGCACACTTCGTAGCGCTCCCGGGTGCGCACCTCAGAGCACACCAAGGTGGGCAGCGAGGTGCGCACCTTTGATGCGCTGCCTTCACTAATTTCCAGAAAAGGCAAAAAAAAAAGGAGATTTTAAAATTTCCGTTTTGAAAGATAGTGAAAAAAACGGAACGCGCGTGCCATCTTGAGCCCGCCCTGGTGCGCAGCCCAGGTAAGGTGCCCACCCTGGCAAAGGTGCGCACCCGGGCAATTAACCCTACTTCCGACTTCGTGCGCGCCAGGGTGGCAACCGGGCCTCGGAAGAGCCAATGCGAGAAACCCCACCAAACGCTCCGACAAAAAAAGAGGCGGCGCTCCAATAACCCCGCTTCGGAGCGCAGCCGGGGCAAACCCAGCCAAGGTGCCCACCCCGACGAAGGTGCACGCGAGGTGCGCACCCGGGGCAAACCGGGCTCCGACAACGTGCACGCAGCACCTTGGAGCACACTTCGAAGCACTCCCGGGTGCCCACCGGCGTTGCGCACCGTGGTGGGCAGCGAGGTGCGCACCTTTGATGCGCTGCCTTCACTAATTTCCAGAAAAAGGCAAAAAAAAATGAGATTTTAAAATTTCCGTTTTGAAAGATAGTGAAAAAAAAGGAACGCGGGTGCCATCTTGAGCCCGCCCTGGTGCGCAGCCCAGGCAAGGCATGCGCACCAAGGTGCCCACCCGAGGTGCACACCCGGGGCAAACCGGGCTCCGACTTCGTGCAGGCCGCACCTTGGAGCACACTTCGGAGCGCTCCTTGGTGCGCACCATGGTGCCCACCAGGGCGCGCAACCCAGCCAAGGTCTGCACACCAAGGTGCCCACCCCGGCGAAGGTGCACGCGAGGTGCGCACCCGGGGCAAACCGGGCTCCGACTTCGTGCACGCCATGGTGCCCACCGCGGCGAAGGTGCACGCGAGGTGCGCACCCGGGGCAAACCGGGCTCCGACTTCGTGCACGCCGCACCTTGGAGCACACTTCGGAGCGCTCCTTGGTGCGCACCATGGTGCCCACCAGGGCGCGCAACCCAGCCAAGGTGTGCGCACCAAGGTGCACGCGAGGTGCGCACCCGGGGCAAACCGGGGTCCGACTTCGTGCACGCCGCACCTTGGAGCACACATCGGAGCGCTCCCAGGTTCGCACCAGCGTTGCGCACCTTTGATGCGCTGCCTTCACTAATTTCCAGAAAAGGCAAAAAAAAACGATATTTTAAAATTTCCGTTCTGAAAGATAGTGAAAAAAACGGAACGCGGGTGCCATCTTGAGCCCTTCCTGGTGCGCAGCCCAGGCAAGTTGTGCGCACCAAGGTGCCCACCCTGGCGGAGGTGCGCGCCCGGGGCAAACCGGGCTCCGACTTCGTGCACTGCATGGTGCCCACCAAGGCGCGCAACCCAGCCAAGGTGCCCACCGCAGCGAAGGTGCACGCGAGGTGCACACCCGGGGCAAACCGGGCTCCGACTTCGTGCACGCCGCACCTTGGAGCACACTTCAGAGCGCTCCTTGGTGCGCACCAGGGCGCGCAACCCAGCCGAGGTGCCCACCCCGGCGAAGGTGCACGCGAGGTGCGCACCCGGGGCAAACCGGGCTCCGACTTCGTGCACGCCATGGTGCCCACCGCGGCGAAGGTGCGCACCCGGGGCAAACCGGGCTCCGACTTCGTGCACGCCGCACCTTGGAGCACACTTCGGAGCGCTCCTTGGTGCGCACCATGGTGCCCACCAGGCCGCGCAACCCAGCCAAGGTGTGCGCACCAAGGTGCACGCGAGGTGCGCACCCGGGGCAAACCGGGGTCCGACTTCGTGCACGCCGCACCTTGGAGCACACATCGGGGCGCTCCCGGGTTCGCACCGGCGTTGCGCACCGTGGTGGGCACCTCGGAGCACACCAAGGTGGGCAGCGAGGTGCGCACCTTTGATGCGATGCCTTCACTAATTTCCATAAAAGGCAAAAAAAAAACGAGATTTTAAAATTTCCGTTTTGAAAGATAGTGAGAAAAAGGGAATGCTGGTGCCATCTTGAGCCCGCCCTGGTGCGCAGCCCAGCCAAGGTTTGCGCACCAAGGTGCCCACCCTGGCGAAGGTGCGCGCCCGGGCAATTAACCCAACTTCCAACTTCGCGCGCGCCAGGGTGGGAGCGCACCCAACAACCGGGCCTGGGAAGAGCCAATGCGAGA
Organism: Cryptomeria japonica; assembly: GCF_030272615.1. Lineage (NCBI taxonomy): Eukaryota > Viridiplantae > Streptophyta > Pinopsida > Cupressales > Cupressaceae > Cryptomeria > Cryptomeria japonica. The sequence continues at coordinate 71,002 of NW_026729344.1, forward strand.
AACCCCACCAAACTCTCTGACAAAAAAAGAGGGGGCGCTCCAGTAACCCCGCTTCGGAGCGCACCCTGGGCAAACCCAGCCAAGGTGCCCACCCCGGCCAAGGTGCAGGCGAGGTGCGCACCCGGGGCAAACCGGGCTCCGACAACGTGCACGCCGCACCTTGGAGCACACTTCGTAGCGCTCCCGGGTGCGCACCTCAGAGCACACCAAGGTGGGCAGCGAGGTGCGCACCTTTGATGCGCTGCCTTCACTAATTTCCAGAAAAGGCAAAAAAAAAAGGAGATTTTAAAATTTCCGTTTTGAAAGATAGTGAAAAAAACGGAACGCGCGTGCCATCTTGAGCCCGCCCTGGTGCGCAGCCCAGGTAAGGTGCCACCCTGGCAAAGGTGCGCACCCGGGCAATTAACCCTACTTCCGACTTCGTGCGCGCCAGGGTGGCAACCGGGCCTCGGAAGAGCCAATGCGAGAAACCCCACCAAACGCTCCGACAAAAAAAGAGGCGGCGCTCCAATAACCCCGCTTCGGAGCGCAGCCGGGGCAAACCAAGCCAAGGTGCCCACCCCGACGAAGGTGCACGCGAGGTGCGCACCCGGGGCAAACCGGGCTCCGACAACGTGCACGCAGCACCTTGGAGCACACTTCGAAGCACTCCCGGGTGCCCACCGGCGTTGCGCACCGTGGTGGGCAGCGAGGTGCGCACCTTTGATGCGCTGCCTTCACTAATTTCCAGAAAAAGGCAAAAAAAAATGAGATTTTAAAATTTCCGTTTTGAAAGATAGTGAAAAAAAAGGAACGCGGGTGCCATCTTGAGCCCGCCCTGGTGCGCAGCCCAGGCAAGGCATGCGCACCAAGGTGCCCACCCGAGGTGCACACCCGGGGCAAACCGGGCTCCGACTTCGTGCAGGCCGCACCTTGGAGCACACTTCGGAGCGCTCCTTGGTGCGCACCATGGTGCCCACCAGGGCGCACCCGAGGCAAACCGGGCTCCGACTTCGTGCACGCCGCACCTTGGAGCACACATCGGAGCGCTCCCAGGTTCGCACCAGCGTTGCGCACCTTTGATGCGCTGCCTTCACTAATTTCCAGAAAAGGCAAAAAAAAACGATATTTTAAAATTTCCGTTCTGAAAGATAGTGAAAAAAACGGAACGCGGGTGCCATCTTGAGCCCTTCCTGATGCGCAGCCCAGGTAAGTTGTGCGCACCAAGGTGCCCACCCTGGCGGAGGTGCGCGCCCGGGGCAAACCGGGCTCCGACTTCGTGCACTGCATGGTGCCCACCAAGGCGCGCAACCCAGCCAAGGTGCCCACCGCAGCGAAGGTGCACGCGAGGTGCGCACCCGAGGTGCACACCCGGGGCAAACCGGGCTCCGACTTCGTGCACGCCGCACCTTGGAGCACACTTCAGAGCGCTCCTTGGTACGCACCAGGGCGCGCAACCCAGCCAAGGTGCTCACCCCGGCGAAGGTGCACGCGAGGTGCGCACCCGGGGCAAACCGGGCTCGGACTTCGTGCACGCCGCACCTTGGAGCACACATCGGAGCGCTCCCGGGTTCGCACCAGCATTGCGCACCTTTGATGCGCTGCCTTCACTAATTTCCAGAAAAGGCAAAAAAAAGAAAAAAATGAGATTTTAAAATTTCCGTTTTGAAAGATAGTGAAAAAAACGGAACGCGGGTGCCATCTTGAGCCCGCCCTGGTGTGCAGCCCAGGCAAGTTGTGCGCACCAAGGCACCCACCCTGGCCAAGGTGGGTCACGGGGTGGGTCCTAGGGTGGGTAACGGGGTGGGTACTAAGGTGCGTGCCAAGGTGGGTCATAGGGTGGGTGCCAAGGTGGGCACCAGGGTGGGTGTGCACCAACCCTAGCCAGGGTAGGTCACGGGGTGGTTGTCGGGGTGGGCGTCAAGGAGCCAAGGTGGGTGGCAAGTAGCCAAGTTGCGTGCCAAGGTGGGTGTCGGGGTGGGTGCCAAGGATCCAAGGTGGGTGCCAAGGAACCAAGGTGGGTGTCTGGGTGGGTGCCGAGGTGGGAGCCAGGGTGGGTCCCAAGGTGAGTGCAAAGGTGGGTGCCAGGGTCAAGGTGAGTGCCAATGTGGGTTCCAAGGTGCCAGGGTCAGGGTGAGTGCCAATGTGGGTTCAAAGGTGCTAAGTTGGGTGCGAGGTTGGGTGCGAGGGTGGGTGGGTGCCAAGGTGTGCTAGGTGGAAGCCCGGGTGGGTCGGCATCCCATGGGTGTCGAGTTGGGTGCCTGATGGGTGCTTCTTGTCAAGTTTTAGTCGTCGGGACTCATTTCGAGCCTTAGAGGTCGTTTCTTGTCCGGTTGCCCTGTCTTCGACCTGGGAACCCAATTTTGGTCCTCGGGTCCCATTTTTTTTTGTCTCGCATCCCACTTTTGGCCTGTGGCCTTTTCGGGGTCGATTCTCGTTTTGGGCATCAGAGCATGTTTCTTCTCCTAAAACCCAATATTTGTTTATTAAGTCTCGGAACACATTTTTGTTCTCGTGGACCCATCATGGGTCTTGGAACGCATTTGTGGTCCTTGGGTCCCATTTTGCATCCCGAAACTTGTGTTTTGGTGCTTGATCCCTATTTTGGGTGCCCACCTTGCACCAAGTGCGCACCCGGGGCAAACCGAGCGCCTTGGTGCACCGGGGCAAGATCGAGCGTGCACCCGAGGCGCCCCGAACATGCACCAAGGTGCACTCGGCCCACATGTGAGCGCAGGTCGTTGCGCCCGAGGTGGTGTGTGGGCACCGCGTTGCAGACGGGACACTGCACGCACACGACGCCCCCTCCAGGTGCACGCACGTAGGCCGGGCCGGGTGCACACCCGACGCCCTAGCAAGGTGCGCGCACCCGGGCAGGGCTCACACTTGGCGAACGGGGCGCACTTCGCGAGGGAGGGTGTGCACCTCGACGGGGGTGGGTGGCCGGGGTGGATTCGCACGTGGGTCGCGGTTTGCTAAGTACACACTGCGACAAGCTCATAACGGGTGCGATCATACCAGCGTTAGTGCACCGGATCCCATCAGAACTCCGCAGTTAAGCGCGCTTGGGCCGGAGTAGTACTGGGATGGGTGACCTCCCGGGAAGTCCCGGTGTTGCACCCTTTTTTAGTTTTTCGCCGGGCGTCGCAATGCTATTTGAATAAACCTTTTGCCCGTTTGCGTTCTCGTCGGGGCCGGGCCGGGCCGGGGTGCGCTGCCCGCACTACCGCGCGCGCGGGGGCGACACCGAGCGCGCACCCGAGGCGCCCCGAGCACACAGGCCACGGTGCAACCCGGGCGTTGTGCGCGCACCCCGGTGCGCCCGAGGTGCTGCGCGCGCACCCAGGTGAAATCGGTGTGCACCTCGGCCAGTGCGCGCTCGGTCGAGTCGCGCACGTTGGCCAAGGTGCACGGTGATGTTTCTTACTCTAAGGTTCCGCACCAGACGCCCGGGACAGGTGAGCGAAGCTGGGCGGGGCCGGGTGCGCGGCCGGGGCAGGTGCACGCAGCTGGAGAGAGCTTTGGAGCACACTTCGGAGTGCACCAATGATGCGCTCCATTCAAAAGTTTCCTGAAAAGGCAAAAAAAGTTGAGATTATAGAATTTCCCACTTGAGAGATTGTAAAAAAAAAAAATTTAAAATGAAGGAAACGCGGGTGCCAAGGTGTGCGCAGCCCAGCCAAGGTGTGCGCACCAAGGCGCCCACCCTGGCGAAGGTGCACGCAAGGTGCGCACCCGAGGCAAACCGGACAATTAACCCAACTTTCGACTTCGCGCGCACCTTGGAGCGCACTTCGGAGCGCTCCTTGGTGCGCACCAATCTTGGGCACCTCGGAGTGCACCATGGCGCCCACCAAGGTGCGCACCCGGGGCAAACCGAGCTCCGACTTCGTGCGCACCTTGGAGCGCACGAAAGGTGCGCACCATGGCGCCCACCAAGGTGCGCAGCCCAGCCAAGGCGTGCGCATCAAGGTGCGCACCCTGGCGAAGGTGCGCACCCGGGGCAAACCGAGCTCCGACTTCGTGCGCACCTTGGAGCGCACAAAAGGTGCGCAACCCAGCCAAGGTGTGCGCACCCCGGTCAAACCGAGCTCCGAATCGTGCGCACCAGAGGTGCACGCCATCGTGCGCACCTTGGAGCACACTTCGGAGCCCTCCTTGGTGCGCGCCGATGTTGCGCACCTCGGAGCGCACCCGGGGAAAACAATGCAATTAACCCGACTTTCGACTTCGTGGGCACCTCGGAGCGCTCTCGGGTTCGCACCTCGGAGCACACCGAGGTGCGCACCTTTGATGCGCTGCCTTCACCAATTTCCAGAAAAGGCAAGAAAACATTGAGAAGGTGTGCGCACCGAGGTGCCCACCCTGGCGAAGGTGCACGCGAGGTGCGCACCCGGGGCAAACCGGGCTCCGACTTCGTGCACGCCGCACCTTGGAGCACACTTCGGAGCGCTCCTTGGTGCGCACCAGGGCGCGCAACCCAGCCGAGGTGCCCACCCCGGCGAAGGTGCACGCGAGGTGCGCACCCGGGGCAAACCGGGCTCCGACTTCGTGCACGCCATGGTGCCCACCGCGGCGAAGGTGCACGCGAGGTGCGCACCCGGGGCAAACCGGGCTCCGACTTCGTGCACGCCGCACCTTGGAGCACACTTCGGAGCGCTCCTTGGTGCGCACCATGGTGCCCACCAGGGCGCGCAACCCCGCCGAAGGTGCACGCGAGGTGCGCACCCGGGGCAAACCGGGCTCCGACTTCGTGCACGCCGCACCTTGGAGCACACTTCGGAGCGCTCCTTGGTGCGCACCATGGTGCCCACCAGGGCGCGCAACCCCGCCGAAGGTGCACGCGAGGTGCGCACCCGGGGCAAACCGGGCTCCGACTTCGTGCACGCCATGGTGCGCACCGCGGCGAAGGTGCGCACCCGGGGCAAACCGGGCTCCGACTTCGTGCACGCCGCACCTTGGAGCACACTTCGGAGCGCTCCTTGGTGCGCACCAGGGCGCGCAACCCAGCCGAGGTGCCCACCCCGGCGAAGGTGCACGCGAGGTGCGTACCCGGGGCAAACCGGGCTCCGACTTCGTGCACGCCGCACCTTGGAGCACACTTCGGAGCGCTCCTTGGTGCGCACCATGGTGCCCACCAGGCCGCGCAACCCAGCCAAGGTGTGCGCACCAAGGTGCACGCGAGGTGCGCACCCGGGGCAAACCGGGGTCCGACTTCGTGCACGCCGCACCTTGGAGCACACATCGGGGCGCTCCCGGGTTCGCACCGGCGTTGCGCACCGTGGTGGGCACCTCGGAGCACACCAAGGTGGGCAGCGAGGTGCGCACCTTTGATGCGATGCCTTCACTAATTTCCATAAAAGGCAAAAAAAAAACGAGATTTTAAAATTTCCGTTTTGAAAGATAGTGAGAAAAAGGGAATGCTGGTGCCATCTTGAGCCCGCCCTGGTGCGCAGCCCAGCCAAGGTGTGCGCACCAAGGTGCCCACCCTGGCGAAGGTGCGCGCCCGGGCAATTAACCCAACTTCCAACTTCGCGCGCGCCAGGGTGGGAGCGCACCCAACAACCGGGCCTGGGAAGAGCCAATGCGAGAAACCCCACCAAACGCTCTGACAAAAAAAGAGGGGGCGCTCCAGTAACCCCGCTTCGGAGCGCACCCTGGGCAAACCCAGCCAAGGTGCCCACCCCGGCCAAGGTGCAGGCGAGGTGCGCACCCGGGGCAAACCGGGCTCCGACAACGTGCACGCCGCACCTTGGAGCACACTTCGTAGCGCTCCCGGGTGCGCACCTCAGAGCACACCAAGGTGGGCAGCGAGGTGCGCACCTTTGATGCGCTGCCTTCACTAATTTCCAGAAAAGGCAAAAAAAAAAGGAGATTTTAAAATTTCCGTTTTGAAAGATAGTGAAAAAAACGGAACGCGCGTGCCATCTTGAGCCCGCCCTGGTGTGCAGCCCAGGTAAGGTGCCCACCCTGGCAAAGGTGCGCACCCGGGCAATTAACCCTACTTCCGACTTCGTGCGCGCCAGGGTGGCAACCGGGCCTCGGAAGAGCCAATGCGAGAAACCCCACCAAACGCTCCGACAAAAAAAGAGGCGGCGCTCCAATAACCCCGCTTCGGAGCGCAGCCGGGGCAAACCCAGCCAAGGTGCCCACCCCGACGAAGGTGCACGCGAGGTGCGCACCCGGGGCAAACCGGGCTCCGACAACGTGCACGCAGCACCTTGGAGCACACTTCGAAGCACTCCCGGGTGCCCACCGGCGTTGCGCACCGTGGTGGGCAGCGAGGTGCGCACCTTTGATGCGCTGCCTTCACTAATTTCCAGAAAAAGGCAAAAAAAAATGAGATTTTAAAATTTCCGTTTTGAAAGATAGTGAAAAAAAAGGAACGCGGGTGCCATCTTGAGCCCGCCCTGGTGCGCAGCCCAGGCAAGGCATGCGCACCAAGGTGCCCACCCGAGGTGCACACCCGGGGCAAACCGGGCTCCGACTTCGTGCAGGCCGCACCTTGGAGCACACTTCGGAGCGCTCCTTGGTGCGCACCATGGTGCCCACCAGGGCGCGCAACCCAGCCAAGGTCTGCACACCAAGGTGCCCACCCCGGCGAAGGTGCACGCGAGGTGCGCACCCGGGGCAAACCGGGCTCCGACTTCGTGCACGCCATGGTGCCCACCGCGGCGAAGGTGCACGCGAGGTGCGCACCCGGGGCAAACCGGGCTCCGACTTCGTGCACGCCGCACCTTGGAGCACACTTCGGAGCGCTCCTTGGTGCGCACCATGGTGCCCACCAGGGCGCGCAACCCAGCCAAGGTGTGCGCACCAAGGTGCACGCGAGGTGCGCACCCGGGGCAAACCGGGGTCCGACTTCGTGCACGCCGCACCTTGGAGCACACATCGGAGCGCTCCCAGGTTCGCACCAGCGTTGCGCACCTTTGATGCGCTGCCTTCACTAATTTCCAGAAAAGGCAAAAAAAAACGATATTTTAAAATTTCCGTTCTGAAAGATAGTGAAAAAAACGGAACGCGGGTGCCATCTTGAGCCCTTCCTGGTGCGCAGCCCAGGCAAGTTGTGCGCACCAAGGTGCCCACCCTGGCGGAGGTGCGCGCCCGGGGCAAACCGGGCTCCGACTTCGTGCACTGCATGGTGCCCACCAAGGCGCGCAACCCAGCCAAGGTGCCCACCGCAGCGAAGGTGCACGCGAGGTGCACACCCGGGGCAAACCGGGCTCCGACTTCGTGCACGCCGCACCTTGGAGCACACTTCAGAGCGCTCCTTGGTGCGCACCAGGGCGCGCAACCCAGCCGAGGTGCCCACCCCGGCGAAGGTGCACGCGAGGTGCGCACCCGGGGCAAACCGGGCTCCGACTTCGTGCACGCCATGGTGCCCACCGCGGCGAAGGTGCGCACCCGGGGCAAACCGGGCTCCGACTTCGTGCACGCCGCACCTTGGAGCACACTTCGGAGCGCTCCTTGGTGCGCACCATGGTGCCCACCAGGCCGCGCAACCCAGCCAAGGTGTGCGCACCAAGGTGCACGCGAGGTGCGCACCCGGGGCAAACCGGGGTCCGACTTCGTGCACGCCGCACCTTGGAGCACACATCGGGGCGCTCCCGGGTTCGCACCGGCGTTGCGCACCGTGGTGGGCACCTCGGAGCACACCAAGGTGGGCAGCGAGGTGCGCACCTTTGATGCGATGCCTTCACTAATTTCCATAAAAGGCAAAAAAAAAATGAGATTTTAAAATTTCCGTTTTGAAAGATAGTGAGAAAAAGGGAATGCTGGTGCCATCTTGAGCCCGCCCTGGTGCGCAGCCCAGCCAAGGTTTGCGCACCAAGGTGCCCACCCTGGCGAAGGTGCGCGCCCGGGCAATTAACCCAACTTCCAACTTCGCGCGCGCCAGGGTGGGAGCGCACCCAACAACCGGGCCTGGGAAGAGCCAATGCGAGAAACCCCACCAAACTCTCTGACAAAAAAAGAGGGGGCGCTCCAGTAACCCCGCTTCGGAGCGCACCCTGGGCAAACCCAGCCAAGGTGCCCACCCCGGCCAAGGTGCAGGCGAGGTGCGCACCCGGGGCAAACCGGGCTCCGACAACGTGCACGCCGCACCTTGGAGCACACTTCGTAGCGCTCCCGGGTGCGCACCTCAGAGCACACCAAGGTGGGCAGCGAGGTGCGCACCTTTGATGCGCTGCCTTCACTAATTTCCAGAAAAGGCAAAAAAAAAAGGAGATTTTAAAATTTCCGTTTTGAAAGATAGTGAAAAAAACGGAACGCGCGTGCCATCTTGAGCCCGCCCTGGTGCGCAGCCCAGGTAAGGTGCCACCCTGGCAAAGGTGCGCACCCGGGCAATTAACCCTACTTCCGACTTCGTGCGCGCCAGGGTGGCAACCGGGCCTCGGAAGAGCCAATGCGAGAAACCCCACCAAACGCTCCGACAAAAAAAGAGGCGGCGCTCCAATAACCCCGCTTCGGAGCGCAGCCGGGGCAAACCAAGCCAAGGTGCCCACCCCGACGAAGGTGCACGCGAGGTGCGCACCCGGGGCAAACCGGGCTCCGACAACGTGCACGCAGCACCTTGGAGCACACTTCGAAGCACTCCCGGGTGCCCACCGGCGTTGCGCACCGTGGTGGGCAGCGAGGTGCGCACCTTTGATGCGCTGCCTTCACTAATTTCCAGAAAAAGGCAAAAAAAAATGAGATTTTAAAATTTCCGTTTTGAAAGATAGTGAAAAAAAAGGAACGCGGGTGCCATCTTGAGCCCGCCCTGGTGCGCAGCCCAGGCAAGGCATGCGCACCAAGGTGCCCACCCGAGGTGCACACCCGGGGCAAACCGGGCTCCGACTTCGTGCAGGCCGCACCTTGGAGCACACTTCGGAGCGCTCCTTGGTGCGCACCATGGTGCCCACCAGGGCGCACCCGAGGCAAACCGGGCTCCGACTTCGTGCACGCCGCACCTTGGAGCACACATCGGAGCGCTCCCAGGTTCGCACCAGCGTTGCGCACCTTTGATGCGCTGCCTTCACTAATTTCCAGAAAAGGCAAAAAAAAACGATATTTTAAAATTTCCGTTCTGAAAGATAGTGAAAAAAACGGAACGCGGGTGCCATCTTGAGCCCTTCCTGATGCGCAGCCCAGGCAAGTTGTGCGCACCAAGGTGCCCACCCTGGCGGAGGTGCGCGCCCGGGGCAAACCGGGCTCCGACTTCGTGCACTGCATGGTGCCCACCAAGGCGCGCAACCCAGCCAAGGTGCCCACCGCAGCGAAGGTGCACGCGAGGTGCGCACCCGAGGTGCACACCCGGGGCAAACCGGGCTCCGACTTCGTGCACGCCGCACCTTGGAGCACACTTCAGAGCGCTCCTTGGTACGCACCAGGGCGCGCAACCCAGCCAAGGTGCTCACCCCGGCGAAGGTGCACGCGAGGTGCGCACCCGGGGCAAACCGGGCTCGGACTTCGTGCACGCCGCACCTTGGAGCACACATCGGAGCGCTCCCGGGTTCGCACCAGCATTGCGCACCTTTGATGCGCTGCCTTCACTAATTTCCAGAAAAGGCAAAAAAAAGAAAAAAATGAGATTTTAAAATTTCCGTTTTGAAAGATAGTGAAAAAAACGGAACGCGGGTGCCATCTTGAGCCCGCCCTGGTGTGCAGCCCAGGCAAGTTGTGCGCACCAAGGCACCCACCCTGGCCAAGGTGGGTCACGGGGTGGGTCCTAGGGTGGGTAACGGGGTGGGTACTAAGGTGCGTGCCAAGGTGGGTCATAGGGTGGGTGCCAAGGTGGGCACCAGGGTGGGTGTGCACCAACCCTAGCCAGGGTAGGTCACGGGGTGGTTGTCGGGGTGGGCGTCAAGGAGCCAAGGTGGGTGGCAAGTAGCCAAGTTGCGTGCCAAGGTGGGTGTCGGGGTGGGTGCCAAGGATCCAAGGTGGGTGCCAAGGAACCAAGGTGGGTGTCTGGGTGGGTGCCGAGGTGGGAGCCAGGGTGGGTCCCAAGGTGAGTGCAAAGGTGGGTGCCAGGGTCAAGGTGAGTGCCAATGTGGGTTCCAAGGTGCCAGGGTCAGGGTGAGTGCCAATGTGGGTTCAAAGGTGCTAAGTTGGGTGCGAGGTTGGGTGCGAGGGTGGGTGGGTGCCAAGGTGTGCTAGGTGGAAGCCCGGGTGGGTCGGCATCCCATGGGTGTCGAGTTGGGTGCCTGATGGGTGCTTCTTGTCAAGTTTTAGTCGTCGGGACTCATTTCGAGCCTTAGAGGTCGTTTCTTGTCCGGTTGCCCTGTCTTCGACCTGGGAACCCAATTTTGGTCCTCGGGTCCCATTTTTTTTTGTCTCGCATCCCACTTTTGGCCTGTGGCCTTTTCGGGGTCGATTCTCGTTTTGGGCATCAGAGCATGTTTCTTCTCCTAAAACCCAATATTTGTTTATTAAGTCTCGGAACACATTTTTGTTCTCGTGGACCCATCATGGGTCTTGGAACGCATTTGTGGTCCTTGGGTCCCATTTTGCATCCCGAAACTTGTGTTTTGGTGCTTGATCCCTATTTTGGGTGCCCACCTTGCACCAAGTGCGCACCCGGGGCAAACCGAGCGCCTTGGTGCACCGGGGCAAGATCGAGCGTGCACCCGAGGCGCCCCGAACATGCACCAAGGTGCACTCGGCCCACATGTGAGCGCAGGTCGTTGCGCCCGAGGTGGTGTGTGGGCACCGCGTTGCAGACGGGACACTGCACGCACACGACGCCCCCTCCAGGTGCACGCACGTAGGCCGGGCCGGGTGCACACCCGACGCCCTAGCAAGGTGCGCGCACCCGGGCAGGGCTCACACTTGGCGAACGGGGCGCACTTCGCGAGGGAGGGTGTGCACCTCGACGGGGGTGGGTGGCCGGGGTGGATTCGCACGTGGGTCGCGGTTTGCTAAGTACACACTGCGACAAGCTCATAACGGGTGCGATCATACCAGCGTTAGTGCACCGGATCCCATCAGAACTCCGCAGTTAAGCGCGCTTGGGCCGGAGTAGTACTGGGATGGGTGACCTCCCGGGAAGTCCCGGTGTTGCACCCTTTTTTAGTTTTTCGCCGGGCGTCGCAATGCTATTTGAATAAACCTTTTGCCCGTTTGCGTTCTCGTCGGGGCCGGGCCGGGCCGGGGTGCGCTGCCCGCACTACCGCGCGCGCGGGGGCGACACCGAGCGCGCACCCGAGGCGCCCCGAGCACACAGGCCACGGTGCAACCCGGGCGTTGTGCGCGCACCCCGGTGCGCCCGAGGTGCTGCGCGCGCACCCAGGTGAAATCGGTGTGCACCTCGGCCAGTGCGCGCTCGGTCGAGTCGCGCACGTTGGCCAAGGTGCACGGTGATGTTTCTTACTCTAAGGTTCCGCACCAGACGCCCGGGACAGGTGAGCGAAGCTGGGCGGGGCCGGGTGCGCGGCCGGGGCAGGTGCACGCAGCTGGAGAGAGCTTTGGAGCACACTTCGGAGCGCACCAATGATGCGCTCCATTCAAAAGTTTCCTGAAAAGGCAAAAAAAGTTGAGATTATAGAATTTCCCACTTGAGAGATTGTAAAAAAAAAAAATTTAAAATGAAGGAAACGCGGGTGCCAAGGTGTGCGCAGCCCAGCCAAGGTGTGCGCACCAAGGCGCCCACCCTGGCGAAGGTGCACGCAAGGTGCGCACCCGAGGCAAACCGGACAATTAACCCAACTTTCGACTTCGCGCGCACCTTGGAGCGCACTTCGGAGCGCTCCTTGGTGCGCACCAATCTTGGGCACCTCGGAGTGCACCATGGCGCCCACCAAGGTGCGCACCCGGGGCAAACCGAGCTCCGACTTCGTGCGCACCTTGGAGCGCACGAAAGGTGCGCACCATGGCGCCCACCAAGGTGCGCAGCCCAGCCAAGGCGTGCGCATCAAGGTGCGCACCCTGGCGAAGGTGCGCACCCGGGGCAAACCGAGCTCCGACTTCGTGCGCACCTTGGAGCGCACAAAAGGTGCGCAACCCAGCCAAGGTGTGCGCACCCCGGTCAAACCGAGCTCCGAATCGTGCGCACCAGAGGTGCACGCCATCGTGCGCACCTTGGAGCACACTTCGGAGCCCTCCTTGGTGCGCGCCGATGTTGCGCACCTCGGAGCGCACCCGGGGAAAACAATGCAATTAACCCGACTTTCGACTTCGTGGGCACCTCGGAGCGCTCTCGGGTTCGCACCTCGGAGCACACCGAGGTGCGCACCTTTGATGCGCTGCCTTCACCAATTTCCAGAAAAGGCAAGAAAACATTGAGAAGGTGTGCGCACCGAGGTGCCCACCCTGGCGAAGGTGCACGCGAGGTGCGCACCCGGGGCAAACCGGGCTCCGACTTCGTGCACGCCGCACCTTGGAGCACACTTCGGAGCGCTCCTTGGTGCGCACCAGGGCGCGCAACCCAGCCGAGGTGCCCACCCCGGCGAAGGTGCACGCGAGGTGCGCACCCGGGGCAAACCGGGCTCCGACTTCGTGCACGCCATGGTGCCCACCGCGGCGAAGGTGCACGCGAGGTGCGCACCCGGGGCAAACCGGGCTCCGACTTCGTGCACGCCGCACCTTGGAGCACACTTCGGAGCGCTCCTTGGTGCGCACCATGGTGCCCACCAGGGCGCGCAACCCCGCCGAAGGTGCACGCGAGGTGCGCACCCGGGGCAAACCGGGCTCCGACTTCGTGCACGCCGCACCTTGGAGCACACTTCGGAGCGCTCCTTGGTGCGCACCATGGTGCCCACCAGGGCGCGCAACCCCGCCGAAGGTGCACGCGAGGTGCGCACCCGGGGCAAACCGGGCTCCGACTTCGTGCACGCCATGGTGCGCACCGCGGCGAAGGTGCGCACCCGGGGCAAACCGGGCTCCGACTTCGTGCACGCCGCACCTTGGAGCACACTTCGGAGCGCTCCTTGGTGCGCACCAGGGCGCGCAACCCAGCCGAGGTGCCCACCCCGGCGAAGGTGCACGCGAGGTGCGTACCCGGGGCAAACCGGGCTCCGACTTCGTGCACGCCGCACCTTGGAGCACACTTCGGAGCGCTCCTTGGTGCGCACCATGGTGCCCACCAGGCCGCGCAACCCAGCCAAGGTGTGCGCACCAAGGTGCACGCGAGGTGCGCACCCGGGGCAAACCGGGGTCCGACTTCGTGCACGCCGCACCTTGGAGCACACATCGGGGCGCTCCCGGGTTCGCACCGGCGTTGCGCACCGTGGTGGGCACCTCGGAGCACACCAAGGTGGGCAGCGAGGTGCGCACCTTTGATGCGATGCCTTCACTAATTTCCATAAAAGGCAAAAAAAAAACGAGATTTTAAAATTTCCGTTTTGAAAGATAGTGAGAAAAAGGGAATGCTGGTGCCATCTTGAGCCCGCCCTGGTGCGCAGCCCAGCCAAGGTGTGCGCACCAAGGTGCCCACCCTGGCGAAGGTGCGCGCCCGGGCAATTAACCCAACTTCCAACTTCGCGCGCGCCAGGGTGGGAGCGCACCCAACAACCGGGCCTGGGAAGAGCCAATGCGAGAAACCCCACCAAACGCTCTGACAAAAAAAGAGGGGGCGCTCCAGTAACCCCGCTTCGGAGCGCACCCTGGGCAAACCCAGCCAAGGTGCCCACCCCGGCCAAGGTGCAGGCGAGGTGCGCACCCGGGGCAAACCGGGCTCCGACAACGTGCACGCCGCACCTTGGAGCACACTTCGTAGCGCTCCCGGGTGCGCACCTCAGAGCACACCAAGGTGGGCAGCGAGGTGCGCACCTTTGATGCGCTGCCTTCACTAATTTCCAGAAAAGGCAAAAAAAAAAGGAGATTTTAAAATTTCCGTTTTGAAAGATAGTGAAAAAAACGGAACGCGCGTGCCATCTTGAGCCCGCCCTGGTGCGCAGCCCAGGTAAGGTGCCCACCCTGGCAAAGGTGCGCACCCGGGCAATTAACCCTACTTCCGACTTCGTGCGCGCCAGGGTGGCAACCGGGCCTCGGAAGAGCCAATGCGAGAAACCCCACCAAACGCTCCGACAAAAAAAGAGGCGGC